>NC_041220.1:18823970-18833916 GCF_002837175.3 Physeter macrocephalus
CAATAAATGCTGGAGAGGGTGTGGAGAAAAGGGAACCCTCCTGCACTGTTGGTGGGAATGTAAATTGATACAGCCACTATGGAGAACAGTATGGAGGTTCCTTCCAAGACTAAAAATAGAACTACCATACGATCCAGCAATCACACTACTGGGCATATACCCTGAGAAAACCATAATTCAAAAAGAGTCATGTACCACAATGTTCACTGCAGCACTATTTAGAACAGCCAGGATATGGGAGCAACCTAAGTGTCCATCGACAGATGAATGGATAAAGAAGATGTGGCATATATAGTCAATGGAATATTACTCAGTCATAAAAAGAAACAAAATTGAGTTATCTGTAGTGAGGTGGATGGACCTAGAGTCTGTCATACAGTGAAATAAGTCAGAAAGAGAAAAACAAATACTGTATGCTAACACAAAGTGAGAGAGTAGCACTGACATATATACACTACCAAATGTAAAATAGATAGCTAGTGGGAAGCAGCCGCATGGCACAGGGAGACCAGCTCGGTGCTTTGTGACCACCTAGAGGGGTGGGATAGGGAGTGTGGGAGGGAGGGAGATGCAAGAGGGAGGGAATATGGGGATATATGTATATAGTTGTTTCACTTTGTTATACAGCAGAAACTAACACACCACTGTAAAGCAATTATACTCCAATAAAGATGTTAAAAGAAAAAAGGAAAAGATGCTCAACATTGCTAATTATTAGAGAAATGCAAATCAGAACCACAATCAAGTATCACCTCACATCTGTCAGAATGGCCATCATCCGTAAGTCTACAAGTGGGGGACTTCCCTGGTGGTCCAGTGGTTAAAACTTCCTCTTCCAATGCAGGGGGTGTGGGTTTGATCCCTGCTCGGGAAGCTAAGATCCATATGCCTTGCGGCCAAAAAACCAAAACATAAAAAAACAGAAGCAATATTGTAACAAATTCAATAGGACTTTAAAAATGGTCCACATCCAAAAAAAAGCTTAAAAAAAAAAAGTCTACAAGTAACAAATGTTGGAGAGGGTGTGGAGAAAAAGGAACCCTCCTACACTGTCGGTGGGAATGTAAATTGATACAGCCACTATGAGAACAGTATGGAGGGGTTCCCTAAAAAACTAAAAATAGAGCTACCATATGACCTAGCAATTCCACTCCTGGGCATATATCCAGAAAAAAAAGAAAACACGTACATATATATATGTGTGTGTGTGTCTGTGTGTGTGTATATCCATATACGTACATACATATATACATACACATATGCACACAATGGAATATTACTCAGCCATAAGAACGACTGAAATAATGCCATTTGCAGCAATGTGGACGGACCCAGAGAGAATATTATGCTTAGTGAAATAAGTCAGACAGAGAGAGACAAATACTATATATCGTATGTGGAATCCAAAAAACAATACAAATGAATGTATATGCAAAAAAGAAACAGGCTCACAGACACAGAAAACAAACTTGTGGTTACCAAAGAGGAGAGGGGAAGGGGGAGGGACAAATTAGGGGTATGGGATTAACAGATACAAACTACTGTATATAAAATAGATAAGTAACAAGGATACACTGTATAGCACAGGGAACTATACCCATTATCTTGTAATAACTTCTAATGGAATGTAATCTACAAAAATAGTGAATCACTATGCTGTACACCTGAAACACAATATTATAAATCAACTATACTTCAATTTAACAAAAGGGATGAGGGACTGACATATACACACTACTATATGTAAAACAGATAAGAAGAACCTACTGTATAGCACAGGGAACTCTACCAATACTCTGTAATGACCTATTTGGGAACAGAATCTAAGAAAGAGTGGATATATGTATGTGTATAACCGATTCACTTTGCTGTACAGAAACTAACACAACATTGTTCATCAACTGTACTCTAATAAAAATTAATTTTAAAAAATAATAAAAAAAGGGGATGAGGACTAATGTGGGAGACGGTCTCCCAGCATCCTCCTCTTGCTCCTTTTGGTAATAAGCCCCCCTACTGTTAACCAGGCTAGTGGCCCCCCTGGTAAAGACCACATTTCCCCGGCTCCCTTGAAGCTGGGTAGCTCCTATGACTAAGTGATATGATATGACTTAAAGTGATATGTCACCTTTGGGGTCACTTTCTTAAAGACACAGCCACTTGCACCACTGGCTGAGACATGGTAGCAAGTGGAGCTATCTGCGCCAGGAGTGGAAGAAGGCAGAGCCAGCCCTCCAGCCCTTACTACTCACCTCTGGACTAGGATCTGAGGACCACTGTACTTGGAGGTACCCTTATCACAAAAAGATATTAAACCACATCATGATTAATTCCAGAAGGAACTCATCTTCTAGTCCTAACTCCAACCTTTAATTTGTTCGGGGCAAGCCCCTTAAACCTCCCCCCTTCGACAGTTTCCTCCTTTATAAAGAAGGGGACAAAACTACCTGCTCAATCTTACTAATAAGAAGAATCAAATGCAATATTAAAATATAAATGCTTTGGAAAGTTATATGATGCGGCCTCTGAATGAAGATGATATAACTGTAATCCAGGCACGACACACTTGTGGAAAGTACTGCCCCAAAGGAAATTAGGTTTGAGTCATAACACAGTACTACAATTTTGGACCAGCTAAAATGGGAGTTCAGCATAGTGATGAAAATATTTTAAAATATACTGAATACTGAATACTTACAGATATGATTTGTGTGCACTGACTGCACAATTATGTCCATTAAAACTAGTGACACAACCAGGAGAGAAAAGTGAGGCGGCCCTGTGTGGTGTAACAAGGACTAAACATGGTTCTAAGCCCCTCTCACCAGGGCAGGGCAGGGCATTCCTGGGAAGGAAGGCAGGGTCCTGAGGTTTCTCCCAGTCAGGGCCACTGCCAGCCCTTATGGCCCCTCTGGGGCATTTTAGAAATAGGCTTGGCTTGCTCGGTTGCTTTCATGACAAATAGAAAAAGGCAACCCCATCCTCCAGGCTGACCCATCTCCACGGCCTTGGGTTGGAGAGTGGGCTACGTTTCAGTGGGTTCAGCCAGGGGGCCCTTTTGCCAAGAAACACCCTACAAAACTGTACACTGGGCCCTGTCGCAAATTTAAAGTGCATATGGCATCGTTATTAATAAAGGTAGTTGTACCTAATGTTTCCTGGGGATCCCTCAAAGGGCTCAAAGGCCTCAAAGGACTAATCCTCTGGATCCCCGGATCAGCCGCCAGTATCACTTCCTCAGAGAGGCCTTCCCTCCCGCCTAAACTGCTCTTCCTGTCATTCTCTTTCATTGCCCCTGTGCTTTGTTTCTCTCTCCACTGCAATGTATAAATTTGTTTCCTGCAGTATTTATGTATTTATTCCCTGCTTCCCTTAGAGACGTAAACACAATAAGCCAATAATCATTTTGGTTTTGTTTATCGTTTTATACCCAGCTCAGTGACAGTCACCAAGTATGTATTCACTGAAGGAACGGAGGCTGGAAGAGACCTGAGAATGAAAAGGACAGTGATGGGCCCGGCCTTAGAGATTTAAGTCAAACAGCTCAGGGCTGAGCCCCTTTTTAAGTTCCACAGGTGACTGCAATGCACAATGCCCTACTGAGAGGAGTACTAACCTGACATTTTCCTGGCAAAATAGTATACTGAAATACCAAGTCAATTGCTCGATTTGAAAGAAGTCTGAAGAAAAATTTACAGTAATGCAACAATTTCTGATAAGCACAATGTGTCCAGAAAGCAGCAGGCTTACAAGTGGTGCCTATGCTCTACTCTCTTATACTATTTCCAGACATGTTGACTACACCACAAATGACTGTAATAAAACCTACCCAGGATATTATAGTTTCCACAAGCACACTGAAAACCTATTTTGTGAATGAACAAGAATCCACATACACCGGCTAATTTAGTTCTTACAACCATTTTGCCCATAAATAATCCTGCGCTCCCTAATCATGCAAATGTGTCTCTGCAAAACACCAAGGTCCAAAATCCCTTCCTTCGTAATGCAACAAGGTCCCAGACTGCTTACCTCAATGTCTGTTAACATGCCAATTTTTCCCCATAAAATTTTCTATTTCTAGTCCCTACTATAGACATCAAAGCTTTGGTGTAACAACAACAAAAATGGTGACTGATGCAATCCAGCCCTGCCTACGGTATCTCGTGGTGATCATTACAACATAAATCATTACAGGTTGATAAAGAGAAACAGGGGTGGGGAGGCAGACTTAGGAATTAAAAATGCACGGTCACTATTACTACTAAATACCAGGTTGTCATTTCAGAGTTCCCTCCAACAATGACTCAAGCTGCATTTTTACATTGTTTTCCAATTTTTTTTTTAATATAAATTTATTTATTTATTTTTGGCTGTGCTGGGTCTTTGTTGCTGCGTGCGGGCTTTCTCTAGTTGCGTTGAGCGGGGGCTATTCTTCGCTGCGGTGTGCGGGTCTCTCTTTGTCACAGAGCATGGGCTCTAGGTGCACAGGCCTCAGCAGTTGTGGCTCACGGGCTCACTAGTTGTGGCTCGCGGGCTCTAGAGCACAGGCTCGGTAGTTGTGGCACACGGGCTTAGCTGCTCCGCAGCATGTGCGATCTTCCCGGACCCGGGATCGAATCCGTGTCCCCTGCATTGGTAGGCAGATTCTTAACCACTGCGCCACCAGGGAAGTCCCTGCTTTCCAATTTTATCCCTCCCTAAGCACAACAAATTATCACTTCCAGCCTTCATCTAGCTGACTAAATGGGCCCTTGCATCCCTTTATCCCCTTTTTATTTCTGGAACTGTTTTTCTCATAGAGCTATTCACTCTGAAATTTTACCAAAACATCTGCCAACTGCCTGAACAATTACTTCATTTTTAAGAAAGTATTTTAGCAGTGGCTTGATATCTCAAAGCACAAATGAGTTTTACAGTCTTCAGTTTCCAGAAGTCATTTGGTGTCATTCATCTGTAGTTTACAAGAGGAGATGCAGAGAAATGAGCTGAGCTGCCTAAAACTTTAGGAATCTCCTGCCTAAATCACAGTTCTGCTGAGGGCCTTATTCTTCAGTCTTACAAGTCAGACTCCCAGGTTCCTCATCTTCAGTTCAGTCATGAGCCTGCCGTACCCACAGCACTTTCTGAGGGAAAAGGTCCCAGGCTGGTCCATGTACCCAGGAGGCAAAGTTTTCTGTATCAGGTGATGGCCCTGCTCCCAGCTGATTGGACCAGAAGTGAGCGTGTGACCCAGGACAGCCAATGTGAAGACAGTTCAGCAGGGCCTTTCAGAGTCAAGAGGATGGAGCAAGGCTCAACTGTTAACGCTCCCAGTTACTTTAAAAATAAAGAGATGACAAGACATTTTAATGCCTACGTTGAATAAATTAACATTTCTAACACCCAAACACTTCTGACTAATTATGCTCTTCATAAGACAGTTACGGGATTTATAAAACACATTAATTCATAGGGCACTACAGGCAGAATGACTATTAATGAGAAACAAATTTAAATTTGGATGATGAATGCCATCTTCTTTCAATCTTGCCCGTTTGTCTCTGTGACTGAATGTATAAGTTCCTGCGGAGGTAACACTAAAGGGGTAAATTTGAGGCCCTTCACGAATGTGAAGCCCCAGCTGAATGGTCTTGCAGCCAACCACCACCACCATCCTCCCTGACCACACACACACACACACACACACACACGCACACACGCACACACACGCACGCTGAGGCCCCCATGGCCAGCAACGGAGGACAACGCATTTAAGTCAAAGTTCTCCTTACACGGAGATGCTGGTAAATAGTGAGATGCACCATAAGTCATCCCAGCAGGTTTCAAGGAGGAAACGTGAGTCACAAACCCCTGCTGATGACATCCCCAATGCTGCCTTGGGTCTAAAACAACCCGTCAGCCCAGTACTGTAACACCGTTTATACCCTTAGACAGTCCTGAGCGTCCCACCTCCCTTGCCACATGTAACCTGTATGATAACCTAGGTGCCTTGGGACCAAGAGAGCCTAATGCCACAGCTGTTCTGAAAGCCCTTGAGAGGCTGCCCCTCTGCAAAATTTACACAAGCTGGAAAACCTCAGGGGGCAAACAGAACACGGTGCTTTTCCATTTCACTTAGCAGATCATCACCACCTTTATGGTTTTCTTGCCCTTTCCTTCTAATCATTTTGCTCTCAATCTCCCAGCATCTCTCTTCACTAAGAAAGTCCAGGGCGTAACTCTCGCTATTTCCGGATCCTCAGATGCAGAGATTTCCTAACAGTGTTTCTAGGGAAAAGAAAAACACTGCATTAAATATACACATTGATTCTTAGACTCACCGGGATTTCAGACATTTTTTTTTTTTTTTTTTTTTTACAGTTAATGTCTTAGAATGAAGAAAATAAGGTAAGTGTGTCTATTTCAGTTAGGGAGGAGGGGTGGAATTAAAGCAGGAATGACCAAATCTGGCCGGCAGCAGAGTCCTAGGAAATGTCACGCAGGGCATTTGACGGCTGCAGCAAGGTAAGAAGTAAAAAATGAGAATCAAAAGGAAGCAAGACAAAGACCTTGGAACTCTAGACAGTGCACATGCAATCTCTAGAGAATGTTTCCAATTTCCCAGAGCCCTGCACAAGAACTTGATCCAAACACTAGGTAGATTGGCAAGGCCTTTCTGGTTGCACTTTTCCCTCACAATGGTTTCTTAGTTCCATATTTAACCCAACCCACTTAGCTCTTGCTTCTCTTGCATTCCATAGGATCTGCATCACTCCTCAGAACTGTACCTCTGCTTTCCTCTTACAAATTAAAACCCCAGAGAAAAAAAGGAATTGTGGAGGAGAAGGAGGTCAGAAGTGACCTCTCATGAAGAGCACTTCCAGGGCCTGAGCCCAGCTCCTGAGAAGCAGCCCATTTTTACATAGACCATATGGAAGAGGAAAGCCAAGGCTCCTGGAATCGGCTCTACCTTGAGATAATTCTTTGGAACATGGGTGATTTGACATTTCAGAACCTAATGGGTCAGGGAAGAATTTATTGTGAAGCATCTTTACCTAAGGTCACTCTGACAAGCGCTGATACAGAAATTAGCTGGGGGCTTCCCTGGTGGCGCAGCGGTTGAGAATCCGCCTGCCGATGCAGGGGACACGGGTTCGTGCCCCGGTCCGGGAGGATCCCGCGTGCCGCGGAGCGGCTGGGCCCGTGAGCCACGGCCGCTGGGCCTGCGCGTCCGGAGCCTGTGCTCCGCAACGGGAGAGGCCGCAGCATTGAGAGGCCCGCGTACCACAAAAAAAAAAAAAAAAAAAAAAGAAATTAGCTGGATGTGATGCCCAAGAGACACTGGGGATGTCAAGATGAACCAAGTACAGCCTCGGTCCTCATGGGGTCCAGATGCACAGTCTCAGACAGGTGGTGAAACCCTTCTGGACCTCAGTCCTCTCTCAACATGACAGGGTTGATCAGATGGCCTCTACTGCCATTGCCATAAGACACCTCTATAATTCTATACCATGCTTTCTATACTTTACCTCCCCAATGGCAATTTTGATCAATATTGTCCCAACAACAAATGGGAAGAGATCATTTCCAGGCTGTAGAAAGAGAAAATCTGGGTCCCTCTTTCCACGAGATAATGATACAGACTCTAATTTCCAAACTCTTGAATACTAGATATGGGGAAGGACCACCTGAATCTTTAAGGAAGAATTAAAGAGCAAAAGAAAAGGTGTATGTTTCACTTTGTACCAAAGTAAATTTGTGGAGCCCACTATTCAAAGAAGCAAATACCAAAATATATGGATACATAAAATGATTTAATCAGAGTTGGGCATTCAAGGTCATCTCATACCTATGACGTCATCTAGTCTGGCCTCTTCATTTTATAGATAAAGTTAGGCACAGAAAGATTAAGTAATTTTCCCAAGGCCACCCAGCCAGTGAAAGGCAGGCCAAATACTAGAACCCAGCCAAGAATGATCTAATCATTCCAAAAAGGTATCAGAGGATGCTAGCAGAGTCTGGGATAAGCTCTTAGTCTCTGGAGGCTAACGTCAAAGAGGACAGCCAAGCCCTCCCACAAAGCACCGCTTACTGTTCCGCACAAGCCAGAACACTGGGCTGACTGGTGCAAGACACATATATCTTTGGCTCCCATATTCACACATTTCCATCTGTGCCAAAGATGGCCCAAGTCCCATAAGGCCCAGTAGCTGACACTCCTTCCAAAACAGGCCAACAGCTCCCAAGTGGTTATGACCTTCTCAGGTTCCAGGCTGGGTTTCCCACCTCATCGCTGTTATCGCACCACAAACAATGACCTCACCAAACCTCAGTAAGCCAGTGCTGCCGTGCCAGCCCACCAGCTTAGCGGCAGCAGCTGCCCAAAGACATCACCCTAGGCCCTCACTTGCTGTTCTGGCAATCGGGACTGTATCTGTGCCTGTTCGGGGTCTAGCCCATCGTTTTCAAAGCTTAGAGCTGGATAGGCCCCAGATATCCAAGAAACCATCTGTTACAAAACCCTCCCTCCCCGCCTCCAACTTCACTTCAAAACACACCACGGCACCTCCCACCGTCCCTAGTTACGAAAGTGGGAATTAGCGACAGCCTTTTGAACCGAGGATGTGGAGCTCTCACGGGCGACCTTGGAGAGGACACCACCCACGCTGACCTTGTCCAGAAACAAGGGAGCCACCAGTTTTACATCAGACATCCTGAAACAAACACCTTCATGTACTCTGTCTGGCGGCATTAACCACAGTAGATGCTAGAAAAATACATTCAATTTGCAAAGTCCTAGAATTTGAACCATGTCTCCCTTTCAATTTACATTTCTTTTTTTTTTTTTTTTTTTTTTTGCGGTACGCGGGCCTCTCACGGAGCACAGGCTCCGGACGCGCAGGCTCAGCGGCCGTGGCTCACGGGCCCAGCCGCTCCGCGGCATGTGGGATCTTCCCGGACCGGGGCACAAACCCATGTCCCCTGCATCAGCAGGCGGACTCTCAACCACTGCGCCACCAGGGAAGCCCCGACATTTATTTTTCTTTAATAGTCATTTTCAAAGCAAAAGTCACAAGTATTAAAGACAAGGTAGGAACGATCACACTAATAATACACTAATATCCCAGACCTAAAACAGCAAAAACTTAACTTTCCAACTAAGAGCAAAACCAGAATGAGATTGAGCATTCTTTGAAAGCCACCCCAATCTTATTACATTTAAATTCCAAGTAAACCCCAAGCAGTTACATTTGTATAATAATAGTCATAATAACTAACATTGTGCGTTCACTACGCGCCAGACTGCACTAGGACCTTTATATGTATGATCTCACTAAATTTTTCTAACAGCTCTATTATCATCTCCCCCATTTTTTAAGTGAAGGAGGCATATGGAGGGTAACTAACTTGCCAAAGGTCACATCAATAAAAAGCAGCAGGGTCAAGGTTCAAACCTAGGTCCTTTGTGACTCCACAGCTGGTGTTCTTAACTTTACTCCACTGGGGCTTGGGGTCTTTGGGGTATAGGAGCAAAAACTAAAACTGCATTTTAATTTATTGAACCACATCCCTCTGCATTCTAAGAGGTTCTGTGTAAATGACTGCCCTGAAAATTTTTATAGGCAAGGAAGGGAAACTGGCACTCTTCTACCAAGTCTGTAGCACAGATGTCAAGCAGCTGTGCGGGAGGTGGAGGGACGAGTGAACTGTGTGCCTGGCAAAGTTATATGGGCATCTGTCTCAGGCTTGAAATTTTTCAAAGAAATGAGAAGCCAAGGAGATGGGAGGGAGACTCTCATTCTAAATTCTGCAGAGAATGTTAAATAAACATGATCGGCCCCATACGGCTCTGATAGGCAGTCGGTTAAAAATAAAAAATAAGAAACCGTATCCCTAGGGCTTCCCTGGTGGCCCAGTGGTTGAGAGTCCGCCTGCCGATGCAGGGGACACGGGTTCGTGCCCC
>NC_041220.1:18834059-18853260 GCF_002837175.3 Physeter macrocephalus
AACGGGAGAGGCCACAACGGTGAGAGGCCCGCGTACAGCAAAAAAAAAAAAAAAAAAAAAAAAAGAAACCGTGTCCCTTACTAACCTTCCCTTCTTCCCGTAATGAGCACAGAAATCCATGAACACACACACAAACCCTATTAATATTAGCCTATTTAAACCTTAAATTTTCAATTCTGTTTATTCTCTTTGGGGGGATTCATTCGACAAACATTTGGCTTCACTTATACCTCTGTTGCTATGTTTTACTGCAGGCGTCAATATGACTTTCTCCTGGGTAGCAGCTCTCAGACAATATCGATAGCCACAAGGCAGCCACAGATTTACTGCTGAACAACTCAGATCAGAAGGATGGAACGATAAAGCTACAGGCCATTGGGCATACTTACTGGTGATCATGCCCAGATCAGCCTCACGTGCTTGTGATGTTTACGGTCTAAGCCAATGTCTTTCCCTGCTCTCTACCTTTTCTAATTCTTCACAGTTGACTTTCATTTCATGGAGTCTTACCAAGCACCTATTCTGTGCTGTCTGCAGTGTTAGAGGCTGGGAATATTATGGTGAGTGAAATAAGCTTATTGCCTAGTTGGAAAGGCAGAAATTAACCAAATAAGAACACAAAGGAGTGAGTGATTTACAAAGGAGCACCGCGAAGGAACACAGATCGGTGAGTACCGTGGCAGCCTTTACACACGGCTGCAGATTCTGATACTCCTCCCACTGAGAGGGGAGGTCTGCGTCCCCTCCTCGTGAATCTGGGTAGGCTCTGACAGCTTCAGTCATTAGAGGAGGGTGGAAACGATGCTATGTAACTTCCAAAAGCAAGGTCACAAAAGTCGTGTTGCTTCTTACTCGTTTTTATTTAATGCTCAGTCTTGGAGCCCTGAACTGCCGTGTAAGCAGTCTATCCCGAGGACACCCTGCTGTGAGGTCTAAGCCACATGAAGGAACCCTGGGTAGGAGCTCTGGTTAACAGTCCCAGCCGAGCCTGGTCTTTGAGTCGCCCCAGTCCAGGCCCCAGATACACGAGTGGAGATGCGCCCAGATTACTGCAGCCCCCAGCTGTTCAAATCTTTCCAGCTGAGGCTTGTCTTCCCAGAGGAGAAACAAGCCCGCTTCAGTGTGTCCAAGTTCCTGGCCCACAGAATCCAAGAGCATAACAGAATGGTTGTTTAACACCAGGAAGTTTTGGAGTGCTTTGCTACCCAGCGGTAGACAACCCAATCAAAGGTAGTATCTATAATAAAAGAGCCTGCCTTATCCTGGCAAGTCATACAAGCACTCTCGATGAAAGTAACACTGGAGCTGAGAGCTGAAGGGTGAAAAGGCTTCCAACAAACAGAAGGGGAGGGGATGGTCCAAAAGGAATAAAAGTAGGTTGCAGCACAGGCCCTGCGGTCAGAGGAAGCATGGCTGGCACAGGACAAAAGCCAGCTGGCCAGAGCACAGAGGGAGAAGAGAGCAAAAGGCTGGCGAGCTAGGCAGGGGCCAGACGGTGTTCAGGGCTCTGGTCTCTTACTCGTCAGCAGTTACAAGTTCCTGAAGGGTTGGTTTTTGGTTTTTTTTATAATTGAGGCAAAATTCACATAACATAAAAGTCACTTTTATGGTTGAATTATGTCTCCCCCAAATGCATACGAAGTCAAAACCAGTACTTCAAAATGTGACCTTATTTGGAAATAGGGTCACAGTAGATATAAGTAGTTAAGATGAGGTACTTAAGGTAAGTCCTGATCCAATAGGACTGTGTCCTTATAAAAAGGGAACATTTGGACGCAGACAAGCACACAGGGAGAACGTCACGTGAAGATGAAGGCAGAGATTGGCGTTACGGGTCTACGAGCCAAGGAGTGCCAAGGACGGCCAGCAAACACCAGAAGACAGGGGAGAGGCATGGGACAGATTCACCCTCACAGCCCTCAGAGAAAACTGCCAACCTTGACCTCAGACGTGTGGCCTCCACAACTGTGAGACAATAGATGCCTGCTTTTTATATCACCCAGGTTGTGGTACTTTGTTACAGCAGACCTGGGGAACTAACATAATCACCATTTTAAACCACTTTAAAGTGTGTGATTCAGTGATTTTTAGTATCTTCAAAATATAGGGCAACAACTACTGCTATCCAATTCCAGAACATTTTCATATTGGAAAAGGAAACCCTGTTCACTTCTCTCCCCAGCCGTGGCAACCATTAATCTCTCTGTCGCTGTGGATTTGCCTCTTCTGGACATTTCATATAAATGGCATCATACAACATGTGGTCTTTTGTGTCTTGCTTCTTTCACAAGAAAGATGTTTTCAAGGTTCATCCATGTTGTAGCATGCATCAGTACTTCATTTCTCTATATAGCGGATTAATATTCCATTGTGTGTATTTTATGTATCCATTCATTAGTTGATGGACATCTGAATTGTTTCCATTTTTTGGCTATTATGTATAACAGTGCTATGGAACATTCCTAGACACATTTTCTATGAAGATCAGTTTTCAGTTCTCTGGGGCATATACCTAGGAGTGGAATTGCTGAGTCATATGGCAACTCTATGTTTAACTTTTTGAGGAACCACCAAAGTGTCCTCCACAGTGGCGACACCATTTTCATTGCCACCAGCAATGTCTTAGGGTTCCCTGGAAAGTTTTAAGCAAAAGGGGTAAACATCAGAACTGTGCTTTGAAAAAACAGGAATCAGCTTTTCTGAAAGAATGTGAGTTGATTTGGTACTGCTGGGTCTGACATGCCTTTTAAAACGTTCAAGTGGAAACGTCAGGTAGGAGAGGCTTAGACGAGAGGTCAGTCAGCTCTAAGTTAAAATTCGAGACTCAGTAGCCTAGAGCATGGACAAGATTCCTCAAGAGAACATACAGAACGTAGAAAAAGAGAAGCTTGGTCTGATCTCTTAGGAGCTCCAAATGAATGGTGGGAGAGAGGAAAATTGAGTCTGAAAAAGGAGCATGATAAATCGGATGGAACAAAACTGAAAAACTGGTAGATTAAGAAAGAGGAAGGAGACAAAAGACAAAACAAACAAACCACCAAAAAAAAAAAAGAAAGAAAAAAAAAGACAAAATTGTAATAAACAGAAGATCTGAAAAGAGACTAAATCCTGATACTTTAAGAATCAGACAAATACCATTTTACATTTTACTTCTTCCTACATTTCCTTTTTTTTCCTTTTTTTTTGGAAAGGGGAGCGTGGTGGAGAGGAAGCAGTTTAGTTCCCTCAGTCTTAATGTTGTGAGAGGTGAAACTACTTGACCTTTTATCAGAACTGGTGAATAAATGCTTTTCAGTCTGGACATCAAACCTAATTTAAAATAGACCTCCTGTAAGGGAGCAGCGTGGAAAGAATCTGGTTACATACTTAACAAGTTCCTATTTCATCAAAGCATCTGCAAGCCAGGGAAGACAGTCACACACCACTTCAAAGTAAGAAATCCACAGAGGTTATTAAAGTGGGAGAAAAATCGTTCCCCTACACATTCTCCCTGCCGACAAGTACATATTTAATGACAGAGGCAAATCGAAAGATGAGAATCCTAAGAATAAACCTATAATAACATCTTCTGTCCCATTTCATAATTATAGTTTAGATTATTTTGTTCCTCAAAAGTCATATCCAGAGATTATAAAGCTCTCTTGCAGCTAATCCTTTCAGGCCTACATTGCAAGGAACTGAATTTTAACTTTGTAACTAGGTGAACAAAGGACTTGTGGGGTTAAATAAACATTGCCTTCAGAGGAGCAAAGGAAGGAGTCTCTGCTGAGTCCATGGCCCTCTTTGGATACATGTGAATACAGGCCTGTGCCCTAGGTTAGCTACACCTTTTGGTGACCTGGAACACTAATACGAAATCGGGGAATGTAAAATTGCATTACACTGAATTACTTTACTTGAATAAAACACACAATTCCCATGTTCACTCTATATTCACATCCTTTGAAAGATTTAATGTTATCGATTGATAGAAGAGGTGTCCTCCCAGGGTAACTTTGGAAACTAGCTATTTAAGATAAGTCCATGTCAGGCAGAAATCCAACTGACATTAGGACCTAGAAGATATCTTCTTTTGCTTTATATGAAAACTATGAAATTGTTTCCAGTTACATTAGAAAAATGAACCACATTGGAAAAAGTAAGAAAATCACTTCAAGTATTAGCCACAGTCAGCCACGTACGCTGGTATTAGTGCCTGGTACTTGACACGTGTTATTCCAAAGGTATCATTATCCCTGTTTTACAGACAAAGGTCCAGAAGTGCAGAAACTCCAAATCTTGCCTCTGGTAACACAAAATTGAAATACAAACTTTTTTTTTTTTTTTTTTTTAAACCAGAATACAACTGCCCCTACCACACTAGGCCTTCAAAGACCTGTTGTGGGAATTTTCAGAATGTTATTGCAAAGTACAAATAGAACTGCTGCATGACAATGAGAAAATAAAGTCAAAAATGAAAGATGGTGATCTTCCAGGGGAAAAAATAATGACTTAATACTTATTTAATAAAGTAATATTTTATTACTAAGAGTTCTACAAGAAGTTGTTACATGATTTAAGTTTTGTTGTTGCTGTTGGGAGGTATAAACATTTTAGATACGGGAAGTAATTTTCACGTTGTTTTAGATGTGGGAAGTAATGAAACAGCCAACATGTTATAAAACACCATTTCCCACAGTCCATAAGGAAAGGGCCTCTCGAAGCCCCTATTTCAGAGAATCAGTTTGATGTTGGCACTTAAATTATAAAAGAGCAGTAACTAATGCTAATTAGTACTTAATGGGGTAGAGCCACAAATATTAACTCATTCATTAATTCTCACCACATGTCCCTGAAGCAAGTATGAGCATCCTTCTTTCACAGAGGGAAAAAAAACAATGTTTCAAAAACGATGGCAACCTACCTCCAGAAAAGTGTCGTCCCAAATACAAAGGACAGACACTACACTGAAGACTTTAAATTCTTCATATATACAGAGGCATGGATGAGCATCTTTTTAGACACAATAACTACACTCATCCCCAAACAACAGTGACTGAAAATCTGTGGTATTCCGGAAGGCAAAATAGGATTTGAAAGCACTGAAATGTAATAATAATAGAGGGTGGAGGAAAAACGTTAATAATTGTTGAATGCGTACAATCTGCCTGTCACCATTTCATTCTACGTACCTTGTGAGGACTAACAGTTAATGTCCATTATGAGCTTGTGAGGCAGGTACTATTACTTCCCTCCTGGATCTGGCAGTTGCCCAGAATCACGCTGAGAGTTCAGAGCAGGATTCAGAGCTAGTCCGGCTCCAAAGTCCATGCTCTTGACCACGACATTCTACAGTTAAACAAGGCACAACTTGTTTTCACGTTCAACCTGGGATTAACCACACAAGATTGAACTTATTTCACCAAGGAGAGGAAACAAAACTCCCTTAACGCTTTGCACTCAGCCCTGTTTCCAGGGCTCCCTCTGATACACGTCCCGTGGATCTCTGGTACGATAAAATGCCAAGCCAGATCTGGTCCACTCCAGCTCTAAAATACTCATTTGTATCAAAAATACTCATTCACACTTTAATGGCTTCATCCAACCTGCTACTCCCTGAATGCAATCTCCTCTTGACTACGTTTAATAGCTTCTTTGTGAATGAATCCTATTAGCACAATTTATTCATTCCTTCTGAAACCCTGTGTTTGGAGGCAGAAAAATAGCTTGTTGGAATATTATGTTTATTTCATACAATACACATCTTCTCTTAAAAGAAAAAAATAGCCTTGCCTAGTTAGAGCTTTACATACCAGATAAGTCATAAGAGGAGACTTCTACTACCACATATAATTTTTTGGAGTAATATGTTTATAAGAAATAAATCAATAAGAGTGGAAACACTTCATATCTAAGTGTCTCTAAAGGATATTCCATAAACCAATTATTCACTCAATCCAAAATCACTTGTTACTCTATTTATCAGCCTGTGGTTCAAGGAGCAGCCACATGACAATCACCTGGAGGCTGCTGTTGACACAGGTGAGGCCTAATGAGGTCCATTCCCGGTGAAGAACTCTGTGCCGCCCACAAACAGCACACACAAGTCCTAGGTACCCTAAAGTTTGAGAACCACGGTCCTCTATGGCACATCGACAGGATTCAGACAACTATGCACAGAGCTTATCTCAGCCCCTCAATTGCTCTCCCTGGTTCTACCCTTCTCCCTATCCCCACACACCTGCTATTCTCTATAAACAGAGGGCTCCCTTTTAAAGGTCAGGTCATGTCTCCTCTCTGCTCAAAACTCCCCAAGTGCTTCTCATCCCCTTCATGGCCACAGCTCTGAATGATCTCCCGCTTTGTCTTTCTGGCCCCTTTCCTACCACGCTCCCCTCCCCTCGGCCAGTCACCGACCTGCTTCCTCTCACACCTGGTCACCTGAGGCGGAGGCTTTGTGCCCTGCAGGTTCCCCCTGCCTGCAGGTACCTGCACGGCCTGTCACCTCACTTCCTGGGGAGTCTTGCTCCAGCATCACCTGGCCACCCTATCAAGGACCACTGGCCCCACGCCCACACATATACACTCTTTCCTGATTGTATCCTCTTTAGCACTTACCAGTAACTGAAATACTTACCAATTTACAATACTTCTGTATCTTTCTTAGTTGTCTGTTACCCTCACTAAAATGTAAGCTGCAAAAAAAGCAGGGATTTTTTTTTTCAATCTCTTTTGTTTTTAAATGTAACCCATTTGGCAGAAGTCAAAAAGTACTCATTGAAAGAATGAATGAATATCATAAATGCTCGAATAAAGGTATCAATGGAGTGTTGTAGGAATCTAGAGGAGAGACAACCAATTTCTCATGGCAACAGCCCACCTCCTCTCACAGAAGGTAATACAAGCTGGGTTTAGAAGGAAGAACGGAGAACACCCTCTAAGAAAAAGAAGGATATTCTACATGGCAACTGGCCTGCAATCTTCAAAAACGTCAATGTCGGGCTTCCCTAGTGGCGCAGTGGTTAAGAATCCGCCTGCCGATGCAGGGGACATGGGTTCGAGCCCTGGTCCGGGAAGATCCCACATGCCATGGAGCAACTAAGCCCGTGGGCCACAACTACTGAGCCCGCGTGCCACAACTACTGAAGCCCACGTGCCTAGAGCCCGTGCTCCACAACAAGACAAGCCACCGCAATGAGAAGCCCGCACACCGCAACGAAGAGTAGCCCCAGCTCACTGCAACTAGAACAAAGTCCGCGCACAGCAACGAAGACCCAGCGCAGCCAAAAATAAATACAATAAGTAAATAAAAAATTTAAAAAGAAAAAAAACGTCAATGTCATGAAAGACAAGGAAAGAACAAGGAACCCTTCGAGACTGAAGGAGACTAGAAAGACGTGACAGCTGGGTGTGGTGCTCGAGTCTGAACTGGATCCTTTCGCTCTAAGGACATTATTGGGAAAACTAGAGAAACCTGGAGTCCATCGTTAAAGGTATATATAGCAGTTCTTTTTTAGTACTCTGGCAACTCTCCTATAAGTTTGAAATTGTTTCAAAAGAAGAAAAATGGTGGGAGGGGGAGGCTAGGAAAACACAAAAGCAACCAGAATTATATGAGTAAGTGTAATGCATTAAATAATCTGTGAATTAAATGCCCAATGAATAAAATACGAGGAAAAAGGACTACTTCTTCCAAATGTTTCTATTCCCCTTGCTCCCCCATTCCTCCAAGAAAAACTTTGGGCCTATATCATCTTGGCTTATAGTCAGGCCAAATATGGTCATTTTTCTTTAAGTGTAACACAGATAAACCCCCTGGATTACAGTGGAAACACAGCATGCAGCAGGACATGTGTCTGTATAAACTCTGTAGTAAATGACATCTCTCTTCTCCCTACAGAGCAGAGACTTGATCCCCATGAATTGCTGTAACTCAAAACATACTTTTTACATAAAAATAATGATGGGGTTGGAAATAGAAAAAGTAAATCTTTGGACTGGATTGCTGTTGTGAGCCAAAGAGAATGATTAAATATAAAACGGGGGTGGGGGGGCGGGAATAACACTGGGATATAAAGAAACAGATTGACATAGTTTTTTTTTTTTTTTGAAACTGGAAGTTACAGGCAACATGCCTAGAATTTAGACGCCAGTATTAAGGACCGAACGCTCTTCCAAGCGGCTACAGCTCCCGTGACAGGTCAAATATCATTACAGCAAACACCACAGCCACAAGAATTTCTGAGTAACCCAAAGCATACCTAACTAATGACTTCCTTAACTCAAGCAGCGTAGGATAGCTAACAGCGCTGCCCATTTTAAACACATTAGTACAAACATACAAAAGAAATACACCGACTATACAAAGGACTCACCAGAAGTTCCCTGATCTTCCATAATAAGGTACAAGTCTATTTTAAACTACAGAAAAGAAATGAAATTAGTTTACACACAATTTCTCAGGGACGCAGCTATGCACTGTACAACCAAAACATCAACAGGCAAGTGAAAGCAGAAGTTCAGTGCCACAGCAAGGGTCTGTGGAGACATGCAGAGCCCCTTCCAAGTTCCCTCCTCTCCTCTGTATGTGGAGTCCACCATGCTCTCTGGGGTTGGTCGGTTTTGATTTAAATTTTCTTCCAAAGCAGTAACGTTGAGAAATTGCTTATCTGAAAAAACATGAAGTTTCAACTGGTCCTGGGAAATGGTCAGGTCTAGCAACGCCGGCTCAGATTGTCCGGTCAACCAGCAGCTGGAGGAAAGCAGCTCCACCCACACCGGGCAGAAGCACGGTTGACCCTTTACCACACTCCCACCTCTGACCCTCAATGGCTTGTCTTTTGCCTGGTCCCTCAAAGCAGAGGAATCTGCAACCCCAGCTTTGAGAAAATCCAGAACAACAGTGACGACAAAACACCCAACTTCAGAGGATACCGAAACTGAACTGTATCTTACACATTCTGCTCTAATAAGACTTCAGAGAGAAAGCATACGTTAATAACATTATGTATAATAAATTACACTCACATTCTTCCAAAGGCATTCTCACAAGCATCACTGGCAGAGGCAAAGTTTATCATTTGAAACCACTTTGCTGTGGAAGCAGGAATGCTTTGAAAGTCTCTTAGCTTATCAAAACGTGAAGCTGTTTGTTTTAGAAGCCCTCTACATGAGTTCAAAACTAACCATCCGGGCTTCCCTGGTGGCGCAGTGGTTGAGGGTCCGCCTGCCGATGCAGGGGACACGGGTAAAAAAAAAAAAAAAAAAAACTAACCATCATAGTTATGTATATCTTACCACAATTTAGAAAAGAAAATGTAATATCTATCATAAACACATACATACTGTAATGGAAACAATTTAACAAACATAATTGTCCTAAACTGTCAAAAGAATGACTATTTACTATAAATTTATTTATTTATTTATTTATTTATTTTTGGCCGTGTTGGGTCTTTGTTGCCGTGTGCGGGCTTTTCTCTAGTTGCGGCCAGCGGGGGCTACTCTTCATTGCAGTGCGTGGGCTTCTCACTACGGTGGCTTCTCTTGTTGCAGAGCACGGGCTCTATAGGCACGTGGGCTTCAGTAGTTGTGGCACTCGGGCTCAGTAGTTGTGGCTTGTGGGCTCTAGAGCACAGGCTCCGTAGTTGTGGCGCACGGGCTTAGCTGCTCCGTGGCATGAGGGATCTTCCCGGACCAGGGCTGGATCCCGTGTCCCCTGAATTGGCAGGAGGATTCTTAACCACTGCGCCACCAGGGACGTCCCAAGAATGACTATTTTAATTTCTTTCTGAATATTTCCCAACTTTCCAGTTGCATGCTATATAAAATCAGAACATCTTTGGTCCCAGAGGGATTGTCTGTGGACACACAACCACGCCCACGGACAAGTCACACACTGTCTGTGCCCCAACGCCCTCATCAGTACAACGTGAAGAACAGCATAGACACCTCATGGGGTCACTGGGAAGATTAAATGAGTTAATACACAAGCAGCACTTCAGAACAGTGCCTACCACGTCATAAGCGCCATGTAAGAATTAAAAAGAAACAACCACTATTGCCCGGCCTTGTATTACTTGACACAATGACCTGAATTACTGATAAGTTATGTTCTCTTGTCGGAAGCATCCTCATCTCTGCCCTGGTTTGCAGAGTGAAACACTGTCTGTCTGATACAGTTTTCTACCCAAAGCACGTTCCATTTTTATCAATTTAAGTTGCTGCCAAATCTCAAAAGTCATTAATAAAACTACTGATATCTCAAATGGTTTATGGTAAACCACTCTCAAAAGTACTTAATAGAAAAGAATTAGGTCTAAGCCAGTATCCAAGAGATAGAGATTTATTGAAACAATTATCAAGTTTGAAGAATAAAATCCCCAATGCAGTGAAAAACGCAGCATTCAAAAAAAAAAAAAAAAAAAGCCTCAATGCAGGAAAAGACAAGTATTATTCAAAGGTAGCGCCTGTAAGTGAATAAATGAATTAAAAAATAAATGAATGACCATGAATGAACATCAAACTGGTGATATGCTGCTGATCACAAACTTGTGCTATCCTTAAAAACAACAACAACAACAAAATACTGCGTATACTTAACAGGCAATGCCGAACTGTTCTGTCATACTTACAGAGCCAGGTAATAATGATGTGTGAAAAATACTCAATTAGCATTCCCTCAATGCTTCCCGTACGCACTGATGCATTTGTGCTTAATGTTGATGGCATGGTCCCTGCTCTGAATCTAACATCTAGTTGGGGGACAAAACTAACAGAGACCAAGTTGTAACCTCTGAGTATCCGCTGTAAGAGTTCTCAGAGAGGTGCATCCAGCGGATGCTGCAAGTGCCCTCAAAGTGAATGGGAAAAGGATCCACACAGAGTAGGAGGCTCCCAGAGTAACAGCACCGCAGCCGTCCCCGACCACCAGGCTACACACAGCAAAGCGTAACACGCGTAACTCATGATGCCTCCTAGCAAGCTGGGGCGGCTCGGTGGGGGTCTGGGGGAGGGGGTTTGCTGTTTTTGGAAAAAAAAATACAGCAAGCGTTGTTCTGCTCAGCAATTCCCTAACCCTTCTCAAAACACACAGCAACACCACCTCCTCCGAGCACTCCTTCCTGGGGCTTTACACACCGCTTCCCTTGACGTGTATTTATTTACACGTCTTTCCTCCACTGGACCAAGAGCTCCAAGAACGACATGAAACCACCTGGTACTGCAGCCCCAGGTCTGCAGGCTCAGCGAACATCCCTGGAGTGAGAGTGACGGGAGGATGCCTCAGCCAGGGAAGGGTCCTACACACACGGGGGGCACCGAGGTGGAACCCACGGGTTCCAGCGCCAAGCTCCCCTGCACGTTGGTGCTGCACGGCAGAAGCGAGAGCCTCTGTCCTCAAGGATCTTAGAGGCCACTCAGCCTCCAAAAAGCTGTCTGAGAAAGCACGTTAAGCGCCCTCTCGAGACAACCATTCATTACCAGTAACGTGAAGAACGTGAACCCTCCCCTTAAAATGAGGGGTAGTGGTTTTCAAAGACGCTGCAGGGCTGAGGACTTCAGGACACCATACAGAGAGCGAGCGAGGGTTCACTGGGTCACACCGAGAAAGGGAATCAACTTACTCATAAATCTCCAATGCTCCACTCCCTCTCTTGCTTACTGGCTGAGCAACTGCCATCTGGCAGGCTTAGCACATGAAAGGCATTATCACGGTTCTGCTGGAATATTTCTGGTAGGCAGAGAACACAAGATGCCAGAACTTTAAAAAAAGAAAAATAAATCCTATGATTCCGATTACCTTATTTCACCTTTCTTTCCAGCCAATCCAAATTCCGCCTGTTGTAGATAGGTAACTATTAGAGAAACCTTGCAAGTGCTTTGCTGAATCATTCAACCGGCAAGATCTCCACAAGGCCTCACATCTCCCACATTCTGACGGTCAGGCCTAAGCTGACGGGGCAAGCCGAGAGAGACCCCTTGCACACAACCTTCCAACTGAAAGACAGCAGAAAAGCAAGGCAGGCTGTGTTCAATTTCACGGAGCCCACGGCGGACTCTGGTTACGTCCACCTGAACATCCCAGAAGCCTGGGACCTTAACACGCATTTCCCACCCCTGGCTCTGGCTGGCTGTGCCTACATCCCTTAATGACCCCACCTGCGCTCTCATCTGTGGTTCCGTTGTCTTGTCTTGTTCTCTGGCACCTCTGCCTGCCTGGGCCTCTGAGGGTCTTCAGGGGCTGCCCGGCCCTGCGGGGCCAGCATGAAGGAAGCCACCGCTTCAAGGTTCAGCCTGGCTACTGTGCAGAAGCCTAGCCGTTTTGTTCTGAGACTTCGGGCTATGGAATCTGATAAAAATTTTCTTCAGTCTAGTGTCACAAAAAGCCCTTTTCCCCTAAAGGGACCCAGCAATCTGAAAGTGTCTTGCAAAGCATGTTCTTGCTCTAGTCTTCAGAGCCTTCCGTGAGGCAGGCATGTGGCAGCTCCAAGTCAGACAGAAGGATACTGAGTCTCCGGGGGCCTGGCCCATAACAGACCGCACAACAAACCAGGGCCTCCCTCATGCTGCCTTTCAGGTTTTTGTTTTTTTAATTCAACAAGGTCGCTTGGCACTGTCCACGTCACCTTCTGAGTCTACAGACGGGGAGGGAAATTGGAGCACAGACAATCTCTGTGCTTCCCACCAGGTCCGCCCAGACACACTGCCCACTAAGACCAGCTCATGCTAACCTGAGGGCAGCAGGAACTTTGCCTGCTGGCCAAACAAAAGGTAAAAGCATCCTCAGCCCCTTCCGATCAAAACTTTGTCAGCCTCTGACTGGAGGAAGCACCTACCTGTCGCTACCCTGTGTTTATTTTCCATTTCTTTAACAGCCTTGATGCCTCTGCTATCATATTCTAAAATCCCAGGTGCACAGGGAATGTTCTCACTTCTTCAAAATGTTTAAAAAAAAAAAACACCACAACTAATATGCATATCTGTATATGCTGCCCAGGTTTCAAAAACATAAATTATCTTCAGCCAGAATCAGAACTCAGCAACAGCTCCCTCCTGCCCACAGCCTGCGCGAGGGTCTCCTGCTCTAGGAGCCTGACAGTGGAACCCTTTACCGGAGTGACTTAACATCCTTGAGCTTCCAGCGGGATCACTATGTATGCTGTCATCCAAAATGAATAATTTTCAAAGTCAAAGGGGACACCATTAATCATTACATGGGGACTACAGGTATAAACCAAAACTGTTGCAGAAAACCAAGGCCCAGTAAGCACTTTAAAGACGCAACCCTGGGTGCTGAGGTTACCATCAAAGTTGCATTAAATGGGTAGCCCTCACCCTCTCAAAGCAGACTAACTAGTGTAGTATACAAACAAATCATCACCCAAATAAGTAATGATGATCTAACCTAACTATGACGGGTGTGCTGGGAAGGAAAAGTTCTGGGTGTTATGACAGAATATTCAAGGCTTAAGCCGATTTGGGGGGGCGGGGCGGCATCCCATGTGCTCTGGGAAGAGCATATGCAAAGGCTCTGAAGTAGGAAGGAATACCAGGGAGAAAAGAAAGGCCAGAGGGCTGGAGCAGGAGAGGAGGAAGGAGGGAATAAGGCCGCAAGGTGGGCACTGGAGAAGGAAAAGATGACAGGAGGGTTTCAGGTGAGACCAAGGGCAGTGAGAAGCCGGGGAGATCACTCAAAGTCTGGAGTGTCATGATCAGACCTGGGACTGGACCACGCGGGCTCAGGGCAAAGTGGACCACAGGCGGTTAAGAGACAGCAGGAGGCCAGGGCAGTCAGGAGGATGAAGGCTCAGACCAGGACAATGGTTATACAGATGGATGAACGAGGACAGATGTGAAAAAAATTGAGATGTAATGTCCAACGATGCTGGTGATGGGGGAGAAGGTTGCCAAGTTTCTGGCTCAGCCAGAAAAACATGCGCCTGAACGTAACACAGCAAAGCCAGTTCCTTACACAACCCTAAATTGCCTAGGCTTGCCTTGTAACCTTGTTCACACAGCCTCAAAAACCCTGAGCAACATAATGTTGAAATGAAATGCAAATGCTAAAGCTACCCTACCACAGTTTTCCCTTTCCCACAAATCAATGAATCTTTCAACAAATCTAAACAAGACAGATCTCAACAACTCAATATTCTCAGTTTGTCGTGACCTCTTCAGTTATGTCACCCAATAATACAACCGAAAATGAAGTTATTAAGAGTTCTGAGTGACACGGGAAGTTTGCCTTTCATCTTTAGAGATGGTGTTCAAATGGCAGATCCCTTCTAGGATTGAAAATCTGTAAAATCACATCTGGTCCCCATTTATTTCGATGTTCATCACTTCAATGAAAAGAATTTAAAATGACTGGTAGTCACCCTTTGAGAGGATATGATAAATAAATGGAAAGGAATCATTTTGGTTACAGTGGTTACACTGCCCTGTACCACTACCCCTAAAGATTAGCTTTCCATGAAATATATCACAAATAGAAAATAGAACAGTGCCTAGCCTCTCCTGTATGTCAAGAATTCCCATGCACATAACTAAAAATGATCACAGTAAAAATTATTTACAACTTATATTCGTGTCATACCCTCTAGTTTGCAAAGCTCTAACTTTTTTCAGTTACCTTGAAAGCACGAGCAGGCAGATATGCACTTGACTATCAAGATTTTTCACAAGGGCCCTACATGAGCCAACAAAGGAAAACTGTCTGGGACCAAAGTCTGGATTACAGTACATAAAGTTTTCCTATCTGAGAATGCTGTGACCCAGATTTCAAATAGTCAAATACTGTCAACTGACACATACATATGTGCACTTTTTTTTTTTCCTTTTTGAGTAACTGTATTCTTTGCAATAATACCAATTCATTAAATGCGGTTTAATCTGTTTCTGATTGTAACGTGTTTGTTACAAAAGCAGTCCACAGGGCTTCCCTGGTGGCGCAGTGGTTGAGAGTCCGCCTGCCGATGCAGGGGCACCGGGTTCGCGCCCCGGTCTGGGAGGATCCCACGTGCCGCGGAGCGGCTGGGCCCGTGAGCCATGGCGGCTGAGCATGCGCGTCCGGGGTCTGTGCTCCGCAACGGGAGAGGCCGCAGCAGGGGGAGGCCCGCATACCACACACACACACACACACACACACACACACACAAAAAAAAGCAGTCCACAAACAGGAGGGGAAAAAATCTGTGTGGATGCTTTGTCCCAATTTGAATTTTTAAAAATATATAGTCACCACTCTCTTATCTTACTAGACATACCCTAACTCACTGCGAAACAGAAAGGCCCTAGAACACAAAGGAGGGCTCTGTGGTTCTGGAAGGGACACACAAAACGGCATCAGGGCCTCTGCAGGTGGAGGACAGAACAGAGGTGGACAGAAGTAAGGGACTAAAGGGGTTATAAACCCAACTGGGAGGAGTGGGAGAAGAGACAAAAGATGCCCAATCTTTGGAAAGTCCTGTAGGTCTGAGCTAGAACAGATCACAGAAGTCAGGACGACAGCACTGAGGCCTTCCTCCACAGCCAGGCTTGCTGAGCTTTCAGGGAGAGGGGTAAAAGGAGGACGGGAGCACAGCAGAGAGAAAGCCAAGTAAAATCAGGCATTTCCCATCACCCCAAATCTCCGCTGTCAGGCCCCACTCCCGAACCAGCACATCTTTCCACATCAGAGAAGTGGGAACAAATTAGTTCGTGTTGGGCTAATGGTTTACAGCTAGCTAAGCACGCTCACATTTTCTTATTTAGTCATTCATGCATTCAAAACAATTTCTGGAATGCCTTCTAAGAGCCAGGCCCTGCCAAGACCTGGAACGAAACCCCATTCAGGTGCTGTCCCACAAGGACCTCAAAGACCAGAGGAAACAGGCCCCCTAACCGAACTGGCACCAAAGGCAACCACTGAGGCAAGCACCCCGTGGAGATGCAATTCCACCAGCCTAATCCCTGCACAAGGGAGGGATCTACTGCCTGATGTCTCCATCTTTTCACCATAGTTTAAAATGGTTCCAAGGTGGACCTAGCTAGACAGAACACAATCCATATGATTTGATAGCTTGTAAAACTCACAATAGCCAGCTTGCATTTTAACCATTTAAACCCACCTTTGATGTATCCTTTTAAAAACAATTTGCTGTGAATCAAAGACAATGAGGTAAAAAACAGCCTGTTAAAAGGGAAAAAAAGAGACTACAAAACAAAACAGATTGCCCAGAACCACTCAAACTGAGAAAGGCAGAGTGCCAGGCTGGAACTCTGTAGCTAAGAGCACCCCACAGCCCTCCTCTATATATGCCATCCAACTGGCCAGAGGCAAGATATATAAGCTCCTTCTTTTCAGTATTATAGTCGATTTTGGTGTATTTTTAATGTTTCTGAAAAAGAGCTATAAGGAATTTATGCTGAAGACAAAACAGCTAAATGGAATATAGCTAAATGATGAGGTGGGGCGGGGGTAGAGCAAGTTTAGCAAAGAGTTCTCAAAGGTTGTAATTCTAGAACCCGCTCTTATAAGAACAATTACAGCAGCACTGGCAGCAGCTACCCAGGTCCCGAGATAAGTGCTTTGCACTCATAGCCTCTTTGCTTTTTACAACTTTTCATGGTAGATACCACACCTTTGGTAGAAGGTAGACAGAAATGGTGGACACATCACTGAAAGCAGAAGTAAGTGCAAAGTTACAGTCAGAAAACATAAATAAGCTCACAATCTGGGGCCAGTTCCCAAGCCCCTATTCCCACAGGGTGACAGGGAGAGAACCCAGTGACACCTGCATACACCACAGACTGCATCACAGCAGAGGACCCCTGAACTTAGGGGACCCGAATTTTATAACGGACATCATATATGCCTATCCCTTTGCTCCATACAAGTATGGCTGGGGAACAGACTGTGGATGAGAGGTGAGAAATAGGCAAGGTCCCTATAATGGAGTTTAGCTTTAATCCTGTCCAAATTAAGAGCCATTTAAGAATTTAAAGTACCAATGTGACACAATCAGATTTACCACTGGAGAACTCTCCCTGCAGGAGAATGGAGCATTGGGGAAGGAAGGGAGTACTACAATCCTGCAAGTGAAAAATGCTGATGGCCTGAACCAAGGCAGGGAAAGGTGGTGGAGAGGAGGATGAGAGAACACACTGACTGAGTTAAGACGGAGCAGGTATTACTGCTGACAGTACTAGTCAGGGTCCGAGATTTCAACCTACTAGGAAGCTAACAAGTCAGCCTGCCACCGTTTCACAGATGCTGGCAGGACTCGTGCAATTCCTGGGTCAAAGGCAAAGACTGGTTTATTACTCACAGCAATACAGTAGCCCAAGTATCAGCATCTGCACCAGTTCCCCGAGCAACAATTCCCACAGGACCATGCAGAGGGGTCACAACGTGAACTGCACTGAGAGGACCCTTGAACTTAGGGAGCCCAAATATTTTTTTTCACGTGTGTCTACCTTCCAAGGCTTTTCACTCTACAAATATCCTTGAAAAGGTGGTCCAGAACAAAGGCAGTCAGTACCTCAGCTTGCAAGATATACAGAAACATGAGAGATTTATGGAGAACTGTTTTCCAACATACTCACTTTGCCGAGAGGATTAACTGAGACTCAAAAAGCTTAAGATGAGTCAGGGTAATATAGCTAGAAGGTAACAGAAGTGAGATTCAAACCCAGACCTTATGACACCAAGTCGCACTACCCTTCATTATTCAAAATCCTATTACGGAAAACGTATGGGCTTCTGCTAGGGGAAGGGGGTATGGGGGTGATCAACAGGTCCTCCAGGTTTTCCTGGAGGTTGCCAGCTCACATGGGAAGGGAAAAGGGACATACTAGTGGCTGGTAATTCTGCTTAGCTATAAGGATATAGGTTCTCCTTGGGTCACAGGGCTCGAATGACACAACAGAACTAGGCTGCTACAGGAGACAGCAGTGATGCATCTATATGGGGCAGTAGAGTTCTACTCCCAAGTCTTTAGTTAGCCCCTTCCTACATCCACCCGGCAAAATTTTAAATTTTAAGTGAGAATGCATTCAGAATGGTGAAGAAACGTTTATATGTGAATACTTGGCCTTTATTTCCTAAAACTACTTACAGAGGTATGCAATAAAATAACATTCCATATAAAAATGATCTCTCTTCATCTGAGCATTTAAACTAGCTAACACGTCACATACATAATTAAAAGAAAGTAAAGTAACTGTATTAGAAACTGAAAAGAATTTGGTTGGCAGCCTCTTCATTTTGATAACAAACATACCGGATTCAAGAATCAAAGGTAGGGGCTTCCCTGGCGGTGCAGTGGTTAAGAATCTGCTTGCCAATGCAGGCGACACGGGTTCGAGCCCTGGTCCCGGAAGATCCCACATGCCACAGAGCAACTAAGCCCGTGCGCCACAACTACTGAGCCTGCACTCTAGAGCCCGCGAGACACAACTACTGAAGTCCATGAGCCTAGGGCCCCTGCTCCGCAACAAGAGAAGCCACCGCAATGAGAAGTCCACGCACCGCAACAAAGAGTAGCCCTCGCTCGCCGCAACTAAAGCCCCCGTGCGTGGCAGCGAACACCCAACGCAGCCAAAAATAAATAAATAAACTTTTTAAAAAAAGAATCAAACATAACTGCAGACAATTACTTTTAAAATGGGGTTCATTATTTTGAACATGAGTGATCGAGTTCATTTATTAACATGAAAGTGAACAAATGACTTGTTTGGCTTCAAGGGGACAGTAACAGAGGTTCAGCACCTGCAGGTCTTTTGGTCTCCCTGGGCTCAATGGGGACCAGCTGGACTGCGGACACCAGTCTGAGGTTTCTTAGCTCAGTCTGCAAGGTCCCAAGGTCTCTGAGCAGTCCTTACCAGCTGGGGGGACCCTCTCGCTTGGCAGGGAGCTCCCACCACATGAGAAGCCTCCACCCTCACCACCATCACCACCAGGTTCCTCCACCAGGCGTGAAAGGCACAGGTGATACTTATCACACTAACAGAAATGTATGAATCCACTCAGCTTAAGGATCACCCACTTTATAGGCCACTTTTTTTTTTAACATCTTTATTGAGTATAATTGCTTTACAATAGTGTGTTAGATTCTGCTTTATAACAAAGTGAATCAGCTATACATATACATATATCCCCATATCCCCTCCCTCTTGCATCTCCCTCCCACCCCTCTAGGTGGTCACAAAGCACCGAGCTGATCTCCCTGTGCTATGCGGC
>NC_041220.1:18853955-18866872 GCF_002837175.3 Physeter macrocephalus
GTCCCGTTTGTTTATTTTTGTTTTTATTTCCATTTCTCTAGGAGGTGGGTCAAAAAGGATCTTGCTGTGATTTATATCGAAGAGTGTTCTTCCTATGTTTTCCTCTAAGAGTTTGATAGTGTCTGGCCTTACATTTAGGTCTTTGATCCATTTTGAGTTTATTTTTGTGTATGGTGTTTGGGAGTGTTCTAATTTCATTCTTTTACATGTAGCTGTCCAGTTTCCCAGCACCACTTATTGAAGAGGCTGTCTTTTCTGCATTGTGTATTCTTGCCTCCTTTATCAAAAATAAGGTGACCATATGTGCGTGGGTCTATCTCTGGGCTTTCTATCCTGTAGGCCACTTGTTTAAACCTTTGGATGGCTGCGCAATGCACACAAGCTGCCACACCGCACAATCCAGGGAGCAAGCACCACGCACGTCCCGGGGAGTTACACAGTTCACAACCTGTGTAGCTCTGTGTGGCGGCGACCCTCGGGGATAGGGGATCACTCCCACCGATATTCCCCCTCAAAATCCACTTCCTGACCCATGAATTTTTTTTACCTAATCCGTGAATCCCCAGATTTCAGCAGTCATCATGGATCTCAATTGATGGCTGCAGGAAGTTAATCATTTTCACATATCATTAAGTGAACGAAAAATAGTATTTAGAATTTTGTTCTAACTGCCAGTAAGATTCACACTGGAAACACCAGGGGCGGGGCTTCCACATCTCATACATTTGAGCCCTCAGAGCCCTCTCTCCATCAAGAATCTTAATGTCAGGCCTAATTACCACACAGACATATTAGTCTTTTGATGGGGGAAGAACTAAATACCTACTGCAGATAACCGGTAAATACACTTTTACAGATACATTTTTAAAAACACGTACACACAAAAATTATTGTTCTGAACAAATGTCCTTACTTGGCTCTCATCAGCTGCACGACTGTTCATGATAAACGCTTCTCTAAATGGCCTATACCAGCTTGGAGGTGATCTCAGTGTGATTCTCCGAGAGGCTGGTTAACTGACTGCTTGAAAACAATTCATTCCACAAGCAGCAAAAAGCACACACGCGCGCACACACACACACACACACACACACACACACACAGAGGAAAGAAAAAAAAAAAAAAATAAGGGCTTCCCTGGCGGCGCAGTGGTTGAGAGTCCGCCTGCCGATGCAGGGGACGCGGGTTCGTGCCCCGGTCCGGGAGGATCCCACACGCCGCAGAGCGGGTGCCCCGCGACGGGAGAGGCCACGGCAGTGAGAGGCCCGCGTACCGCACGCGCGCACGCGCGCGCACACACACACACACACACACACACACACACACACACACACAAAAGCACACAGCAAGTCTCTTCCACAGTCCAATTCAACGGAGCCAGGCTGCTTCTGAGATGAGCTGTTCCTGCTCCTCCTCAGCTGCAGGCTGCTGCCTTGGCCTGGACTGGCCCATCTCTCTTCTTTCAGGGCCAGACATCCGACAATCTCTGCATCTTGCCCTGTCTGTGCCCGCTGGGGCTGCCCAGGCTCCCAGTATTCTGGGCTCTCCTCCACTGCCACCAATAGTTCTGGATCCTGTTGCCTGGCACGCTCAAAATCAGCCACTCACGTGTGTCAGCTCTGCGTCTTACCTCAATCAGGATGCAAGAATTCTCAGTAAGGATGTGCTGGTCTCCTTGGTTCCCTGGAGTCGCACTGACCAGTGGCACAGCTGTGAAGTGCCTGAGAAGCCCTCACCAGGTCTTAGAAATCTGAGAAGGAAGCTCTGAGGAGCCACCCACTGTCGCCTTCCTAAACACATTCTTTGTAGGTGAGGCCCAGGTGATTATGTTCTAAACAGGACACATCTGAACACATTTAACAGGCTATGTAGTCAACTTATATACAGTACACCTGTGTCTGCTCTTGATTTGCTTTTACCCTACTTCCAGGGTAATACATGAGCCTCAGTACCGTTTCATGGAAGCTGACAGAAGACACAAGACTCCTGGGTCAGAGACAAAGGACAGTATTATCAGCAGCATGGGCGCCATGTTTGTCAGTTCTCCTCAGCCCAAAGTCCAACGGCGGTGGCACTGAGGGGTCCGGATGGAATCATCTGTTGATGGACACTTAGGTTGCTTCCGTATCCTGGCTATTGTAAACAGAGCTGCAATGAACCCACACCCTCTCCAGCACTTACTGTAGCTGCACGTGCTGCTTTATGTGTGCGGCACAGCTGTGGAACCTGTGCTTTGGGGACCTGCTGCTTTATAACAAGTGTAGGTGAGGTTGCTCTTTGCCCCAGGGAGAGACATCACCTCATCCTTCAAGGCCACTCACCACAAACACAACCCTAAGAAATGGCCCAAGTGAAGAGCATTTTCCGCCCACCCAGCAAGACATGGCGAAGCACAAGAGACCCACTGAGGAGTGTCTCTGAGCGACCTGTGTACATTCCTCAATTTACACGACTGCCCTTATGGGGCTCCTGGTCCCCAAAACTCCTGAGCCCCCCTATTCTGAGGGTTGTCTTTTGGTCTTGTTTATGGTTTCCTTTGCTGTACAAAGGCTTTTAAGTTTCATTAGGTCCCATTTGCTTAATTTTGGTTTTATTTCCACTCCTCTAGTACACTCTTCATGTCACGGGTTACAAAAGCAGCAGCGTTATGCCCCTCATTGGAAAGGTACTTTGAAACACTCCAGAGTTTATCTGTTCGACAGCACAATCTGGGATCACCCCAAGCATATCCTTCCCTCAATACAGTGGCCCAATACCACCTCTGCTTCTCCTCTCCCTTTCTGTTTCACCTCCCCCACTTTTTGAAACTTTTCTATATTTAGAAATGCACAAAAAATCCAAAAATAAACTATATATACATATACAGAAATATACACACATTTACATATATATACACACACACACTCACATATATATAGTGTACAAGATAGACGCTAGTCTCAACCTGGGAAAAACTTTAGTTCCAGAAATCTTCATCTATATAGCTGAAGGAAGAGAAACCACTTACGATAGTTCAGAAAATGAAAAACGAGACAAAAATCCACTTGACAAATACACTCTGAAAAGAACTAACTTCGGGGAGGGAAGCTGCTTTCTTTTACTATAATGTCAATGATTTTTCAGACTTATATTTTTTTATTTCCCAAACAGTGAAAAGCAATTTAAAATGCCAGATTCCTTAAAGTTCAGCAGCCAATAAAACACCATTTGTAACAAAAACTTGTAAGCATCTAAATATAAATTCAGTTAGAAAATTTGTAATTACAATCAGAATAAATTATTATATTAATAAATTAAACTTTATAAACATACCTACTTGTGTGTAACAAATTTTTGCAGAGGGGCCCAGATGAATGCCAATCTTGTTCCTAAACGGAGAAAATGAATATAGATGGCCAACAGGCACATGAAAATATGTTCAATATCGCTAAATAAGGTGACCATATGTGCGTGGGTCTATCTCTGGGCTTTCTATCCTGTAGGCCACTTGTTTAAACCTTTGGATGGCTGCGCAATGCACACAAGCTGCCACACCGCACAATCCAGGGAGCAAGCACCACGCACGTCCCGGGGAGTTACACAGTTCACAACCTGTGTAGCTCTGTGTGGCGGCGACCCTCGGGGATAGGGGATCACTCCCACCGATATTCCCCCTCAAAATCCACTTCCTGACCCATGAATTTTTTTTACCTAATCCGTGAATCCCCAGATTTCAGCAGTCATCATGGATCTCAATTGATGGCTGCAGGAAGTTAATCATTTTCACATATCATTAAGTGAACGAAAAATAGTATTTAGAATTTTGTTCTAACTGCCAGTAAGATTCACACTGGAAACACCAGGGGCGGGGCTTCCACATCTCATACATTTGAGCCCTCAGAGCCCTCTCTCCATCAAGAATCTTAATGTCAGGCCTAATTACCACACAGACATATTAGTCTTTTGATGGGGGAAGAACTAAATACCTACTGCAGATAACCGGTAAATACACTTTTACAGATACATTTTTAAACTACAATGAGGTATCACCTCACACCAGTCAGAATGGCCATCATCAAAAAGTGTACAAATAATAAATGCTGGAGAGAGTGTGGAGAAAAGGGAACCCTCCTACACTGTTGGTGGGAATGTAAACTGGTACAGCTACTATGGAGAATAGTACGGAGGTTCCTTAGAAAACTAAAAATAGAATTACCATATGATCCTGCAATCCTACTCCTGGGCATATATCCAGAGAAAACTCTTAATTCAGAAAGATACATGCACGCCAATGTTCACAGCAGCATCATTTACAACAGCCAACACTTGGAAGCAACCTAAGTGTCCATCAACAGATGAATGGATAAAGAAAACGTGGTATTTATATACGATGGAATATTACTCAGCCACAAAAGAGAATGCCATTTGCAGCAACATGGATGGACCTAGAGATTTTCACACTAAGTGAAGTAAGGCAAAGACAAATATCATATGCTATCACTTATATGTGGAATCTTAAAAAATGATGTAAATGAACTTATTTACAAAACAGAAACAGACTCACAGACATAGAAAACAAACTCATGGTTACCAAAGGGAATGGGGGAGAGGGGGGAGGATAAATTAGGATTCTGGGATTAACAGATTCTGACTACTATATATAAAACAGATAACAAGGACCTACTGTACACAGCACAGGGCATTATATTCAATATCTGGTAATAACCTATAATGGAAAAAAATCTGAAAAAAGATAGATATATATCAAGATATGTATAACTGAATCACTTTGGTGTACACCTGACACTAACATTGTAAATTAATTATACTTCAATTAAAAATGGTTATTAAAAAAAGAAATTACTTTAGATTCAACTAACTTATTTCAATTAATAATTACTGGGTACCTGCTATATTTTAGGTAATTTTCCAGGCATATTTCTATTATTAGAATTATTATTTTATTGGAACTGTAACATTCTGCATATACTACCATCAAAAAAAATAAAACAGGTAGGTTCGTGGCCTCAAAATGACCCTCTAGGCAAGACACGAGAAATGCTGGCATTTGTGATAAAGAAACAGAGGGCTGATCGGGTCATGCCAGCAACGGACATGGTGAACAGCTGCAGCTAAACGTGAGAAGAAATCAGGGTCCAGGAGGCAGGGGAATGGAGCAGCTGCCCCAGCTAGAAAACGAAACTCTCAGATAGATCTAGTTGCCAAAGGAAAAGTGTGGAGATGCAGTCTCCTCCAGTAGGTGAAGCACCAAAGGAAACAAAGTCTGACGTGAGAGAAAAGTGCTGTTATACAGACAGCGCTTCCCTAACAAGGAAAGTTGAGGCTCCTGGACGCCGACAACACCTTTCCCGGGTGATACTGAATCAAAAGCTTGCACCTGTCCCAAGTAGTCACCTATTCCACACCTGATTCCAAGGTCAGCAGTCACGGAGCGCCCACCCTGCTCACGCTTGGCACATGCATCATCACACTGCATCTTTAGTGTTAGCCCAGAGGTAGGCTTACTGTTACCCACTTTTTGCCCAGAAGAAACAGTCCAGAATGATGACATAACTGTCCATGGTCACACAGCTTGGAAGTGCCAAGGCCAATATTTGAACCCAAGTAGCCTCACTCTTAACCACTATCTTAAACACTGCAATATTCTCTACCTAGCTTGGCTCGGGTGGAGGTGTGGGGATAAAGAGCAAACGTACCGGATTTTTTTTCTTTTTAAATGTCACCTCATACTATCTGGAGTACATCAGTGCAAACCATATAACAAATACCATGGGTATCTGCTTTCAGTAATAAAAAACCCAAATAGGACACATGAATTCGTAAGTTCATCACCACAGAATCTTCCAACACCTAATAGTTTGTTTAAATGAAATATGAACAATATTAGAGATGACAAAGAATTTCAGATAATACCTATGCCATCAAGATTAATCTATTCAATATGCAACTTCACGTGCAATATAATTGGAAGCCTTTGCATCTCTGCTAACTTAAAAGCCACATATGGAATCCATATGAAGCAGGAGTTTTCGAGTCTGCTCATTCCAAAGGCAAGAGTAATGCATAATAAATAACCTGAATACTTACTTAACATAAGCAAGTTGATGTTAATCAAAATGACTGCGCCAAAGCTGTTTAGCAGAACCAACTGCGGTCAAAGCACTGGGACTTGCAAACGGGCAATTCAGCCAGCACGCAGCCTACTAGGCCAAATGCCGACTTCATCCTCGTTCAACGCGTAAATGGTACCCAGAAACCTTCTCCACCGTCCTCAGCACGACATCAAATCCTCCAGGACACCCGCCGTCCCCTCTGCACGCTCTTCCCACGCAGCGAGGCTGGGAACCGCGGAGGCCACGGAGACGCGCGGAGCCCAGGGAGACGCGCGGAGCCCAAAGAGACGCTCTGCGCCCAGAGCACCAGCTGTGGCTGCTTTATAAATTGGGGGCTTTGCGGAAAAGTTTGGATGGGGAAAAAAAAAAAGTATTCCACTATTAAGAGGGGAAAAAAGGTGAGGAAGGTGGGTAAAAACTAGAAGCCTAACTGATTTTTGAGGTCCGTTTCAACATATGTTTTGAGATTATATAATCAAGAATGCAAAAGACCAATTAAAGGATAGTTCCAATACCTGAGCACGAAAAGACTTGCCAAAGAACACTCAGTTAAATATTTGCAAAGCCATTCCTGTTCAAAATAATTCCAGCCTTCTGTGCTTTCATCAGCAGGTTAACATTTTTAAAGAGTAAGAAAGAGATTTAGTTACCCCCAAAGCAAAAAGCCCTATCTTCTCGGTTCTGGAATTAAATTCACAGAAAATGGGGGGCGGGGAGAAGGATGGGATTCAATAGCAAGGATATTTGAAATTTAAAAACTGCATTCTGAAAGGTTCTTAGCAGTAATTAATGATCTGTTGGTGCCTCCAGCTAGGCTGTAGTAATTTCATAATTCAAAAGAGTTTATTTTCTAGTGTTCATCTAAGAACCAAAAAAGCAAGAATAGTGTTTTTTCCTGCTTATGTCTTAGGTACTAAGACTGATTTCTGTTTTTTATTTTTAACTTACAAAAAGTTTCATTTAGTTTGCATATTTATAGGACACTGTAATAAGGAAATTTTAATCTTTTATCACAAATAAAATTGTTTGGAGGTCATATGGTCATTTAGGTAGTTTTTCTTTCTTTATCCAAAGAAAGCATATACCTACTCATAAAAAAAAAAATCCAAGGATATAAATCAATATTTAATATGCATGAAGGATATACACTGATAATATATATTTTAAATATCCAAGGATATATGTCAATTTTAAATGGAATGCATGTAGTTCACAAAATATAAAACATATTTCAGTCCTCTTTTTAGTGAAACCAATCCTTTTATTTCTAAAATATTGACTCTATATCTTAAAAAAAGATGAATGAGTAAAACATTATTTTCAAACTTTTATGCAATTGTTTCAGACCCTCACTGGAGAGCAACTTTAAAACTCTCAAAGCATACAGTAAGAATATTAGGGATTATTAAATCTTTGCAGACTTGCAAAAACCTTAAATGCCACATATCATCTAGCCACCTCTTCATTCAATTTATTCTTTCAAAAACCCCAACAGACAAAGCTAAAAAGAACTGGTACCAAAAAAACACTACTTTCCATAGGATTCCAGTTTTGAGATTAGAAAAAAAATACTGAGTAGAATTTCTCACATGAGTTGCCACGTGGGCAGGTGCTATCCATCCTTGAATAAGCAGGCACCGACAATGAAACAGGTGTTCAGAAAGTTCCAACTACATTTTTCTAAGTAAAGGTCATGTTGAAGAACACTTAAAGCTAAGAGCCTGGGTTTTGGGGGTTTTTGTTTTTCAGTTACTTATCACTATAACTCCTTCCTTTAAAAGTACAGGGTTTTTCAAATGCCTAAAGCAGATTGATTGATTTTTTTTCGTTGTGTGAAATTGATGTTTATTCACAAGGTATTTGTTCTGGATGTTGAAACACTTATTCTAAATGCTGTCCTGAGGGGGGAAATACTGGTAAAGTCAGAAGAAATGCTTAAAAGCTAGTGATGGAAAAGCACGTTTTTCCTTTACAAAGTTAAGTAACTGCGGTTTGCTAAATTTGAATCCTTGTGAGTGACTACCACTGAAACTCTAAAATGGGCTGTTTGTTTGTTTGTTTGGGGCTGTGTGTTCACTGCTCTCAGAGCACTTGACTGAGTCGCTACTTTTAATGTAATTGAACTGAAAGTTATTGGAATGTGGTGAATTTCTTTTCCTTAAAAAAAAGGTATATTAATGTTGCTGTATTGTTTTTACAATAAAAAAGTATAAAGAAAGTACCTTATTCTAAAAAGTGCATCAAATAAATGGATTCATTCCAAATTGAACATAATCAATAGTAACTTGAAGGAAGAGGAGACGGAGGAGTAGAGGAAGAAACCCACTAAGACAGATTTCCTAAGTATTTCAGGTTGACTTTCTGTTCGCCGGAAATCCAATTTTTCAAAGCATTTTCCCTTTTATATCTAAGATGTAATTACTCACTGGGCCTGGGGGTAGCAATTTTTCAGAAATTGGGGGTACCCCTCTTTCTTCCCAATAGGAAACAAAACCTGGAGTAGGCAAGAATTTGAACACATCCCCCCGATCATTTTACCTCTAGAGAGTCACCCATCTTGCTAATAGGTTTCAGCTTATAAATGCACGCGTTCCTGCAAATTACTTAAAAGCAGTGTTCCTCAAAGTGAGATTCCCTGGTGACCTGGGGTGCCACAGGAGACAATTTTAGAATACAGCATTAAATATCACCTTAAATAAGAAAGTCACTTCCTTTTCAACTCTCTTTTAATCCTCTGGTCTAGTCAAGGAGGAAGTTTCCATTTGATCCCAGGATGCTGAATACTTCGTTCACTTGTTAACTTCCACTGTAACAAAGGAAAAGAAGCCCCCAAGTCAGGCCTGCCAGCAGGCACCAAGAGCTACCTAGAAGTTAACAAGCCATAGGACTGTCATTGTATGTATTTGAATAGTGATATTTTTCAAGTTTCCTTTTTAAATAAATGTATTTAAGGTTTAAAGACGGAGTCGATTTAAAGGGAAAGAATACGTTTGAAATGGTCTAGATCCTTGAAATGAAAATGAGATCAGTGGACCAGAAGCACCAGCCTCACCTGGGAGCGTGTTAAGGTACTGGATCTTCGGCCCCTCTCACACCTACCGAATCAGAAGCTGCGTTTTAAACGAGATTCCCACGTGACTTAAATTTTACAAAACTCTGGGGTGGCACAAAAGTCTGTCCAAAACCATGCAGGCAGTTTGCAAATGACTGAGCTTTGAGGTGCGCTGCTTTGGCTAATCCGGTGGCCAGCCTTCAGACGCTCAGCGAAACCACCGAGCGGAGGGCTGGGGACAAGGAGGACACTCAGTGCTTTCCCCGCGGGGAGTCACAAACCATCAGTGGATTGTGAGGTCAGTGAGTGGGTCTAAAGTGGCAGCGTTGGGGATGCTACAGTAAGCTAAAATGGCTTTAAATACGCTCCTATAATGTCCTATCATGCCACATAAATCATCTTTTTTACTAATGAATACACAGTAAAAATTCTACCTAACCCTCCCCTTCATCCCTCCTCTCCCCCTCCAAGGGCTGGGACTTTCTGCACGTCTTCAGCATGGGACTGAGTGCCAAGGCTCCTTGGACCTACTGAATCAGCATGTCCTGGCCTTTTCTCCCAGAGTGGGGCCCCTTTAGAGAGAGAATTACGCTTTGGAAATAGGGCAGCCCAGGTCTTCCACGTCAGGTGACGGTACTGGAAGCAAAAGAGCACGGCTCTCAGGGCATCCCAGTAACGCTTCAAAGGAGAAGCCAGGCAGTCACTCATTCCCAAGATGGGTGGCCCAATTAGTCAATGATCCAGCTAGTGCAGGCCAAAATCCTACTCCTTCATCAGTTGGAAAGACATCCAAGGGGAAAGCCTGAATTACCTGTGTTGCTGACTCAGTGTTCACCTTCACAGCCTAAAGAATGTGTCAGAAATACAGAGGAAAACAATGGCCAAAATCTACAGAACTTATGACACCATAAAAGCTAAATATATATACTTATAGCCATCTAGGTATTTTCAAAATGTCCAGATTTAACAGATTTTAATAAAACGTTTCTATTTCTCCCAGGGGTTAGGCCTAACACCAGAGTCCAACATCAGAAACTCAACCTCCCAGTGCAAAACACCAATATGAGACAGTTTCACTTTGCAAAGAAAACGAAGAAGAGTGAAGCTAACGGGTAAAGAAAAATGGGAAAATTAACAACAAACAATAGACATGAATTCATGGTCTGGTATCCATGATAAGAATTACATGCTATTCATTACAATGAAAAGAACATTGTGAACATTTGTTAGATCTTTTTCTTCCTTTAGTTATTTTGGGAATGTACTTATGTAGGCAGAACATTACAGAGAACAAAAAATACATGTTACAATGTAAGATTACTGTAATGGTTCTGAACGAAGTCAAGAAAAAAACCACCAAATGAAATTATGGGTGTTGAGGAGAACACAGTAATAATTACTAATACCTATTGATTATTCCAAGCAGTTTATACATATTAACTCCTCTAATCCTCATGACTCTGAGGTAGATGTTGGGTCTGAATATTACTGATAACAACATTAATACAACTGCTAAGAATGCCATTTTGCAGATGGGGAGACATAACCTTAAGGTGAGTAAGTAGCCTGTCTAAGATCACAAGCCTGCGAGTGGAGCTGGGTAAAAATCCAGACGTACTCAAAATCCAAACTCCTTAACACCAGACTTCTGGCTGCCTACCACCAGAGCACCAGAATGCCCAACTCAGCATAAACCTTTTATCACTCGCGAATACTAGACCCTATAAAGAATTTTCCTGAAAGGTCAGTGACTGTGGAATCTTCACAAGTTAAGGGACTGAGCTATATTGATAGGACTGTACCTTAAAACAGGAAAACTGAGTTTGGGCATTAAATGCGTCAGGAGTGATTAGAACTACTAACTTGGCAGAATTAAGTTTTAAGGCTGGAGGGGAAATATTAACAGTTGGGGGACATTTCTGTTGGAAGCAAAACATTATACTTTGAGACATGCTTAAGTCAAGTATTCCTCTTTTATTAGGATGACTTAAGTACAAAGCATTAAAATAGCTGGCCTGAATATTTATTAGAGCAACAGCTGTTCCCTCCAGATTTTTAGAAATTCAGGACTAAGCGCCAACTATAATTTAGAAATTTTTCAACAAGTAAAAAGGGCCCTATGTCTTGCAATACTTATCCAAATAGTAAATAACAGCTGGAAGAGGTATAGAACGTCACTATGCCTTTTCAATGAGCAGAGCCAAAGTGTTTGGCCAAACACTTCCAAATACTATTGATATTTTGCTATTGATGTTGGTGATTACATTACTTAAAAATTATACCTTACATTTCATAATTAACAATCCTTTATGTACAGACAGATAGCGCTAACCACAGGGTGCGTACGCCATTCCGGGTATGTTTGGTTAGGAGTGCTGATAACTGTGCCCCAGTCAAACACCTCAGAGAAATCATTTAGATTTTTATTCAAAATTTTATTTCTTTCAAAAGATTTCCACTTTAGGTGCCTAGCCATAATTGAATACCTAATTTTTTTGTTTCTCAAAGGGGTAGATGAAAAGGAAGACGTCAGGGGAAAAATGAAAAACTTTACTGTGCATACTCTGAATGTTCTACATTGAAACTTCTCTTTGTAAGGAAAACTGACAAATATCAGGTTTGGGTCTCCTGTGTTCGCTTTACCGTCAGCTCTCCGTGACAGTGCTGCAAACTTGGAAACGAGAGAAGAAATGTCCCTGCTTGGCATGACAGCAGAGGGAAGTCAACGGAGCTGCCACAGAGGTGCAGAAAGCAACTCCCCTTCTTCCCACCCCCAGATCAAGATACTCAGGGCTGGGGGCACGGAAGGAAGCCTCTGGAAACAGCCTGAAAGGAAGGGCACCTTGGACAGGGAGGCTGGTTTGTGGAGGGGAGGACCGTTTGCTGTCTTGCATCTGTGGTTAGACCCAGTCCACTGTGCTGAAGTGTGCAGGACAGCAAGGGCAAAGGAACAAATGTCTATTTCTTCAATGTTCCTGTCGAATAAATAACTAGCTCCTATCCCAATATGATGCTAATTTTTAGCCTACTAATTGCAGCACAAGAGGTTCTCTTTAGCAGAGATTTTCTCATTTTGTTTTTAGGGCTTTCAGGTTTAAAAATAAACTGGCATTTTTGGATTAATAAAAAAAATTCCATGAGGGATAAAATAGGCCACATTATTTTTTTCTCATAAGCAAAGAACACTAGCTTCATGTGCTGGTGAAATCAGTCACCATTTGGTCATAGACCTATACCACCCACTCCCAGCTCCCCCTCCAGAGAGTAATGGCAAGAGATGCCACATCTTGCCAAGAAAAACAAGCTAGAGCTTCTCCACCTCAGCTGGGCATCAGAATCACCTGCAGGGATTAAAAACAAAAAAAAACAAAAAAATCCCCACTAAGTCCAGGGCCCCATCCCAGACCTACAGAATCAGCATCAGACTGAAATTTCCTAACAATTCACTGGTTATGCTGCTGTATCTATAAAGGCACCTGAAATATCAACTAATCCTACAGAAGTCACCCCTGATCAGGGAGAGGGACGTCCTACGCATGAAAAAAAACCCATAGGAGAAAAACCCATATGAGGAATAATTTTTTCTAAACATGCCTTGACCTTCAAGATTTAAAATTATCTGAAGGCTAGAATGGTGCCTTTCAATTGTTTGTTTAAGCAGTAGACCCCTTTTTGCAAGCAAAACCCTTCACGAGGGCTTCCCTGGTGGCGCAGTGGTTGCGCGTCCGCCTGCCGATGCAGGGGAACCGGGT
>NC_041220.1:18866986-18891464 GCF_002837175.3 Physeter macrocephalus
CTCCGCAACGGGAGAGGCCACGGCAGAGGGAGGCCCGCATACCACAAAAAAAAAAAAAAAACAAAAAACAAAAAAAAAACAAAAAAAAAACCCTTCACGATATCTCAAAATATCAAACCTACTGGCTGAGCTTCTCCAGGGGAAAGAGAGGGCTGGAACCCACTCAGGCCCCAGTTCACCTCAAGGAAGTCTAGTGCTGCTTTGTAGCAGGGTTTGAAAACCACCGGGTCAGAATAAGACATTTAAATGGAATAAATATGTAGTACTAAATCTAAATTCAAATAATTAACTGGAGGGTTAGGGCTTCTGATTAGTACTTAGTCGGAGATGGGTTTAACAGAAGTTCACTTGAAAAAGAGATGAAGGTTTCATTTCACTAGAAACGCAACAGGAGCCAACTGTGTTCTCTGGCTGCCAGGAAAAGCATGTGCAGTTTAGCCTGGGTTAATAACTACTATTTGTACTGAGAGATTTACCTGGTAGAAAGCACCTTCATACGCATGATCTCATTTAATACTGGATAACAGCTCTGCAAGCTATTGGAATTATTTTCGCCATATTTTAGACGAGCAACTGAGAAGATAATGTGTGAGAGTAACTTACTCAAAGATGAATCCAGGCTTCTGCCTCCTGGGCTACAGACTTAAGGGGGAGTTTGAGAATAACAACCCACCGCTCTCTGGATGGTAGGAATGGTGTGTGAAAAACGTGTTTCATTCTGGTCGCTACAGAATGGAGGTGTGTCCAAATGGGACCATAGGCAGAGTACCTTAATCAGGGCAAAGAACAATCTGGAAATAGTGTATGAAGAAGACATGGAAAAACCAAGAGCCTTTCAAGATGGAAAGCAGAGGGTTCAGGAATGACATCACGGCTGTTTTTAATTAACGAAGGTCTATGCACAGGGAGATAAGTCTTATACTGTATCGCATAAGAGTAACCTAGGCCCTTCCCCTTCTCCTTCCTGAAAAATTCAGTCCTAAAGTGGGGACAAGGGAAGGTAAGCCTTTGTCCAGGAACAGGTATGGGGCGGGATGTGGAAGCCCAGAGCAAGGTATCAGAGAAAGGTGTTCACGGTGGGAAGTAGGTTGTGGCACGATATGCTGGAGCAAAAGCAGTTAAGGAGGGCAACCATGTGAGGGGCAGGGACAGCAGTGGAAGACTGCCTACATAAGGGGAGATTTAATCAAATAAGTAAATCGTTAAGAACAATGGGAGCTAGGGCTTCCCTGGTGGCGCAGTGGTTGAGAGTCCGCCTGCCGAGGCAGCGGACACGGGTTCGTGCCCCGGTCCGGGAAGATCCCACGTGCCGCGGAGCGGCTGGGCCCGTGAGCCCTGGCCGCTGAGCCTGCGCGTCCGGAGCCTGTGCTCCGCAGCAGGAGAGGCCACGACAGTGAGAGGCCCGCGTACCGCAAACAAACAAAAAAAAACAATGGGAGCTACGATTCTCACTGTCAAAGAAGGTAGTTATAAATATGGAAAAGGAAAAACCTAAAATAAACCCTGTCGTGTCAGATAGGGATTTGAGATACCAGTGTGAACTCGTGGTTTTCAAAATATATAGCTGGATATAGAAGTGCAGATGTAAACGTGTGTATGTGTACATATGTGTATATACATACACATATTACATAGTCCTGTCCACTGAGAGGCCCCAGGGGTGGTGATAGCCTCAAAGCAATGAGCACACTTAGCAACCAGATCTTGGCTTCTAAATATCATTCTCTATGCAAAGGAACCAGGGCTCCTTGGAGAAATGGCTGATACAAAAGATGAGCTTGGAACATGTTGTTCCGCCAGAAAGCAAAGAAGGGCTCAAAGAATGATGGGAGTTAAAGGGCATGAAAAGACTGCCACTGACTGCCAAACCTGGAACTAATGGAACATCGAAGTAAGTAATGAGAGTAACAGTTTAATTAAAACATACTGGAACAAAAGAGATCAAAAGTTCTTACTGATACTAATTAATTAATCAATCAAAATTCTGATGAGGAATGGGCTTTTTAATACCTAATTTCACAATAACTTGGCACAAAATATGTATAAATTACAAAAGGGAAAAGAGTCACTTTATGGTGGAGAAATTTGGCAGACAACACTTTAATCGAGTGACCATCATCAGTAATGGAACAAACACAAACAGCAATCGGTGCCACTTGATGGATGCAATGAGAGGAACGCAGCACCATTTCTGTAATTTCTCCTGCCAAAGATGTACAGCCTGAATCTAAGAATGAAAAAATGGCAGACCAACCCAAATTGAGGGACATTCTACAAAATAACCAGTTTTAAATCTTCAAAAGTGTCAAGAACCTGACAGTGAAAGACTGAAAGGGACTAAAAAGATCCAACTAAATACAATGTGTCTTCTGAACTGAATTTGTTTGCTTTAGAAGACACGATTGGAACAACCAGGAAACTTGAATGAGATCTAAGATTTAGATGGTGGTAATGTATCAGTGGTAATTTCCTGGCTTTGATGGCTATACTGTGGTTACCTAGGAGAACATCCTAGAACAAATACACCGAAGTATTGGTGTTATAGCCATCATGCTGGCAACTTTTTCTCAGATGATTCAGGATAAAAACAAATTGTACTACTTGCAATTTCTCTGCAGGTATGAGACAGTTTCAAAATAAAATTAAAAATCAACAACAGTATATTAGGAAGATGGAAGTTCCAAGGGAAAACTACACCTAGCTTGCAGGAAAGATGAAACTCCCGAATGATTAAAGTGGTCCCCAAACAGATCCATCCTAAGGAGGGTTGGCAGGATGTTAGAGAGAAAATGCCTCACTGAATAGTAAGTTAGAGGAGACGATGCCCATGTACTCTCCAATGATTTCATCGTTCATTCATTCAACAAACATTTATTAAACGCCTACTGTTTCAGACAATATGCTAAACACTGAGCTTATGAAAATAACTGAGAGACAGTCCCTGCCGTTGGAGACCTTATATTCTAGTGAAGGATGGTGATTCAGAAGCCTGCAGTTAGAATTTTAAGACAGGCATCAGTGTTACATATAGAAAGAAGCATGTGACTCAAGAACACTTTAATACTTTAATAACACTTTAATAACAGTCTTTAATACTCCATTTTTCATTTATGAATTTTCAGTAGACTACACAATAGTTTATTATTCTATCATACTCTTTAACATTTTCATCCTAACTTTTGTGTGCTCGCGGGTGGTGTTGAGACATATGCAAAAACCTTATCACTTTTCAATTATGAACAGATGTAAATGACTTACTTGATGTTTTATTTTAGAATAACAAGCATCTTCTAAAATAAGATTCAAATGAGAAGCTAGGGCTATAGTTATTGAAAGAGACTTAACACTCCAAAAGTGAACCCTGATATGTTCTTCAAAGGTCACTCCACGTCTCTGTTCTCCAATTTCTACATCTGTCACAAAGATGTCATAATATGCTTGGAAGATGCTTTGAGATGCTTAGAAGAAAGACGCAGTAATTATAAAGCTCTGTTAAACTACAGGTTACTTTCATCTTTTGCCAGGGACTAACGATTACTGTGGACATATTAAGTAAGACAGAGTGATCCATCTAAATGAGCTCACCTCGGAAATTTTATGGTGGGTGAAACATTATTTGGTTTTCCAACTTTTCCCCTTGGCTTTATTTCAATCATCCAGGCATATCATCAAGTGAGAATGCTTCAGTGCCTTCTCACTGACCCAGGAGTGAGAGGCCAGAACAAGCAAGTCAGTATTCAATTACTTTCCCCACTTAGGTCTGTACACCCTTCTTACACTTTTCCCATTTGACACTTTCATAACCATATTTAGTTTTCTTCCTACCATCTCCTTGTAATTCAAAAGGCAGTTTAGACTCCCATATGGTTGCCATCGAAGCTAACAGATGTCTAGCAAATTAAAACAAAAGTTATGACTTATAAACTGCTGATGTATCATCATTCCAGAACATCTTACAATTTACAGTGAATCATAAGATAAGACTTCCTACTTATGCCCCCAGCAAGGTTCCCTAAATCCCTCTCCTCTCTGAATTTAAGCCCTGTGGAAACAAATGACATGCGGCATTCTGCCATCAAACCTGGATAAACCTCCACTTAAAGATACCATGTAATATTTGCAAGCACATCAAAGAGAAATTTGGCCTCCAGGATCCAAGGCTTTCTAATCTTTGTACAGCAAAGAGAAGAGAAAAATGACTTGGTTCTCCCAAGTCATTCAAGGCTTCCACTGATCCACAGTGCTTTTTTCTAATACGTGATGATCCAATCTATGGAATCCATTCGCCTCATCTCCTTGTCAGATATTAAGAGGAGCATCATTACCTGGTAGTAATGATGCCAAACTACCAGGCTAAGGTATTCTAGAAGTTTTATAGCCAGGATGGAACTAGTACAAAATCTGGAGACAATGACACAGACCATATTCACCATTTGTTAAATACTGAGACACTGTGCTGGGTAATATCTTATCTGATTGCATCCTTGAGTCTACAACTCTATTGGATCTTGTTATCTTTCCTTTATAAATGAAATTAAGGCTCAGCGCAGAAGACTGTATTTTCCAAAGCTGGCCACAACCCACACGACCCTGAGGCTTGTCTGACGAAAGAGGGAATTTCCTTCTTCAGCGCTTTGAAATTGAGCAGCCTCACACGGTGCTTAAACCAGTGGAACAGATGAAACTGACACTGGGCCAGTTCAGGGAGTAGCCTTCACTGGCTGGAAGTTTCTTCTGCCAGTCTCAGAGACAGGAAGAAGCCACGTTTAGGTGCTCTAGCCAATAAATCTGGCTGAACTCTCAGCAAGCATCAACTGCCAGTCATGTGAGGGTACCATCTTGGGTATCCCACTCCAGTGAGCCTTCAATTAACTCCAGCCCAGCCACATCTCACTGCAACTGCACGGGCCATTCCAAGTGCGATCACCCACATGAGCCTGGTCAAATCACAGAACTGTCAGATATAATAAAGTTTTATTTTAAACCACTAAGCTTCGGGGTTGTTTGTTACGTAGCAAAAACAAATTTACAGAAGCAGGCTGCCCATTCCTGACCCCGGGTCTTCAGTCAGTAATATCTTAGTCTGAGTTGCTGTGATCGAGTATCACGACTACCTTCCTGCTGGCCATCCCTCTAGAGACCAGGGTACTAAAAACTCAGAGATTCCAATATGAGGTAATTTTGAAGCAGACAGCAGGATAGGAAAGGTATGAGGGCGTATATGAGTGGAAGGCGTTAGGCCCAGAAAAGAGGGACAAGGTGCGTAGAAAGCAGAGTAAGAGAAGGGCCCTTGTAACAAAGGCATCTACATAACAATTCTGCCTGGGGCAGCTGGTTTAGTTCCACAGCCTACATCTCTTTTCAGGCTTCCCATAAAACTTCCCCCAAGAGATGAAGACCTTCAAAATGAGACAAGACATAAACGTGACTCTCTTCTGCAACTCTGTATGCAAGCACTCTGCAATTCTTTGAAGCTCTCCACGATTCCAGAGGTTTTGCTACAACCTAATCCACAGCAAATACTCAATGTGCCTCTGTACACTACAAAATTACACCAAACTGTCAGGGAAACAGGCCCAAATCCCTTTATTTCTTTTCCACCTCCTGCTCTGAAACTGCAGAGAAAGCCCCTGGGTACTTTTTGTTGCCTAGTAGCTGAAATGTGCAACTTTTTGAAGTGTTCAAGTAGAATCAAGAGGCTTGGACTCACTACGCTAACAAGATCCAGTCCCAGTTCGGTAGTCCTTGACCCTCAAAGTCATGAAAGTTTCAAGTTCAGATAAAATCAAAACGCCTCACCCAGAAATGTGACTTTTAAACATTTCCAACAAGGGTTGAAAAAAAGGAAGCAAGGAAAGAAAATAATTTCTTCTTCCTATATTTATAGCAGTGTTTGACTGCAGGGAGGGGGGGTGACTGCTAACAGGAATCATGTCCAATCCCTGGCAAAAATGGCCTGTGAAAGACTAGAGCTGATATTTATTCATGGGTCCCCCTTCGTCATCAGTCCTGAGGCCAGATGACATGCTGACACAGAAAGTGGTCTCCAATCCCTTCCATTTCCGTTTGCAAAACATGCATGAGCAGTGCAAGGTACTCCTATAGAAAACAGAAAATAAAAAGAAAATAGCCTAGTACATGTGTGGCAGAAAAAAGAAGAATATTAAGAGCTGTATTGACAACTGTTCTCATCGATGTATCTGTTTACAGCGTATGGCCAAAATTAAAGGAGAATCAAAATAAATACACCCTGTGTTAAGACTGTTGCGGATTGTTATTGATCCCACCACCGGATTATTGTTTACCTCACACTGAACCTACACTGAACAGTAACTTGGAGAACCGCCCCCCTCCCCCAGAGAGCCACCATCTTTACTTTCCATGGGGGGAAGAGTAGGGGGGCAGGAGAAGTGCCCAGTAAGGAAAAGGATGGGATAGGATGGGATGGAAAGGAAAAATAACACGGTCTTTGAACCAACGTTTTCCTCTTGTCCTAGTGAACTCTTTGTTTGGTTGCTGAACATGTTTGTGAGATCAAGGAAAAGAATTCAAACAAAACAAAAGAGTAGGCATCCCAGCCTAATTACGATAGGTGCCCAGCACACTGTAGTGCCAGCAGAGCACGGTTTGACTCTTTCCTTCAAGCGTTTGCTCTCCCGGTAGCCCCATAAAACATGTCTCGTACACCTTCTCTGCATTTCTCCAAGGTATCCCCCAAACGGCCCGCTCTATGTCACTCCTCAAAAAGGAGGACGTGAGGCACGAACACACTGAAACATAGGTTGATGGTGACTTCTTATTATCCTGACAATAATACAGAGAGAGAAATAAATCTCTCCACCCCACACGCCCACTGGTCAGTCCATTACGCAAAAGGAGCGCTTTCCAGATGAAGGGGAAGAGCGTGCAGGAAGCGTTATTTACGTGCACATTACAGAACCGTATACCACCGCATCTGCATCCTACACAAAGCCCGAGATGGTGCAAGAAGATACACGCTGAACATGGCACAGACCAGCCGCGGCAACACGGAGCCAAGCCCTCGTCCAATCAGATCCTTCTTAGAAGGTGGACCTCAGGGTCGGGTCTGCCCGATTAGCCTTCCCCATTATGACACCACGCTCAGCCCAACATCCATATCCCACCCGGAGGAAATCTCATTCGAGTGGCCGTTCATCTCTCAAACTGCCGAGCCCTTTCTTTCATCTGCATCCACGCTATTCCTCCCTTAAAAAGCCACCCCAAGGCCTGGGTGCCCCCTTTCCGGCTCGGTTTTTCTTTTTACCTCTTCGCGTTCCTAGAAAGGATTAAATGTTTATCTCTCCAACGCGCAGGCTGAAAAGGCGGAAGGCAAATGCCTCTCCGCGCTACGGCAAGCGCCCGAGGGGCTGCGAAAAGTAAAGGCAGAGAGCAACGTGGGGGAAATCGTCGCGAATCGATCGGCCACGATAGCCGGCATCGCAGAAGCGCTCCAACTTACCCAAAATATGACATTGAAGCCAAATATGAAATATTTGATGCAACAACTGACTTCAGGACCCTTGTAATGCTTCCCGGACATCCTCTGGGTTCATGAAGACACTTGCCCCGGCAGCCCGAGTTTGGAGCCCCTGAGCACCGTCGCTCGGAGCAGCACGGCGGGGAGCTGGGGCTCAGGGACGCCGCTCGGGGGCCGCGGCGCAGCGCAGCGGTCGGGGCTGAGCAGCGCAAGGACCGACCTGCGGAGAGCGGCTCCCGCACCTCCAGCCCCTCGCGCGCCGAGGCCGCCGGAGCCGGGGTGGCCGCGAGCGGGCGGGGAAGCGCGTGCTGCAAGCCCCGAGCTTCGCTGGAGCTGGCCCCGAGCACAAGGCGAGCTCCCAAGCCCGTCCGCCAGACGATCTGTCCGTCGGTCAGGCTCCGGGCAAACGCGGCCGCGGCAGATGCTGGAGGAGACGCTGCTCGCCCGCCTGCCGGCTCGCGAGCTCCCTCCCACCCCTCGCTCCGCCCGCCGATCGCTCCGCCCGCGCCGCCCGCAGCTCCGCCCGCCTCCCGCCGCCGGAGCCTTGGCGAGGTGCGCGCGCGCACGGGCTCCGGCTCTCCCGGATGGCGGGGGGGCAAAGTATGCGCGCCGCCCCCTCCTTGCAGCGCTCTCCGCTCCTGCTGCTGCCTCCATCCTCGCCCCTCCTCAGGCCAGCCCGGAGCGCCGCCGACCCGCGAGCACTGCAGCGGGGTAGGTGGGGAGGATGGCAGGGCGGCGGGAGAAGTATGGGTGCCCGGGGAGCACGCCCATTGGGAGCAGCCTGGAGGAGTGACGGGGCTTGATGAGCAGCGGGTCGCCCTCTGCCACCGGCAGCAGCAGGCAGCTTCTGGAGGGACGCGGGGGAAAGGGTCGCTCTGGGGCGACAGTAGGGATCCTGAGTGAGAATCCTCCCCGCGACCCCCGGACGAGCCTCCGTCCTGGGTGTAGCCACACTCAACGCCCCCTGCTCCACCACCCAGTTTTGCGGCAAGAGAAGACGCCGGGCCACTGCGCCGGAGAGGAAAGGGGTCGTAGACTTCGCTGGGAGCCAAGGGGAAGGATAAGGTGTTAGGGAAGGGGGAGAAAAGAGAGATGGGAAATGGGGGGAGCGAATCGCGAGGGTTGCATAGGAAAGGCCCCCGAATCCCAATGCGGCTCGAACCCAACCTCCCCACCTGCGGGAGAAATAGGCTTATCCTAGAAATGGGGACGAGGAAGGAGAGAGGGCCCAAAGGAATCCTGACCCGGGATGCGATCCTTGCCCTATAGGGCCAGTTGCCAACAGCAGAAACCCGGATTGCAAATGCTCCCGGGAGACGGAGTAGTGCCGAAGGAACTTGACTGGTCTTAACTCTAAGAAGGAATCCAGCAAGGCGTTCCAGGACGGTCTACCGGGGAATCCGAATTGAGTTTATAGATCATGAACGGTTAAGCTTTTGACCTTTGAGGAAGGCGGGAACGTGCCTGGAAATTATATTGGAGCCCCACCTGAGAAGGTGTGCCCGTTACTTGTGTATCTGCCTCCCACCTGGAGCACTTTCATAGGTGCTGACAAGCGGGTACCAGCATTTCATGGAAAAAGAATGAAGAACCGCTCAGAACTGTGTGTAAACATCTGTGGGAATTTTTTTAAAGCTTCAGAAAGCTACCAAGAGATGAGATCAGGAAATTTTTCCAGTACCACCCCGTGTAACCTGCTCCTGGGCACAGAAATCTGCATGTTTCCTAAGCTCTCACGTGATACTTAAGTATGCCTGAGAACCTTTGTCGTAGGGCTTCCCTGGTTAACTACTTCTCACTTTTCTCAAAAACTAGCTCGCTAGCTGACAACCTGTTACGTGGAGGAGCAAGAAGTTACTTTTTCTTGCAATAAATCGCACTTAAGTAGGCTTGGCCTTGAGAGGGATTGGGGCTATACTGAGGCCAAAGGTAGGAGCCAGGGTCCCCACAAAGGTGGAAGAACCAAGAGATTCTAGAATTATGACACTGGTTAACAGTGACTTGAGCCCTTTGGATGAAATAACCCTCTGTACCTCAAAAGTGTCCTCCACCCACCCAGAACACACAGCATAGTACTACCACCAATCTGGTGGGCTTCAAAGGTAAAGTCTGCTCTTAGCAGCAGATTCCCTACTAACAGGAAGGCACTGACAAGCTTTACCTAAGCCTACTGGTGCTGTATTGTAATTCTTTCTGTACATAAATAAAACAGAGTTCCTGCAGATTCCTGGATAAATCAAAGGAAAGGTCTATCGTAAGCTGATATGACACAACTCAGAAAAGGACTAGAAATTAGATCCAATTGATGACTGAGTTGATCCCTAAGCAGGATTTACCTCTGAAATAAAACTCAACAGAGAAGGGGAAGTTCAGATAACTCACTGGTAATTTGGGGCAGGGGGGCTAGTTGAATTCTCATTTCATATGTCAAAAGCAAGTTCAAGGAGGATTTATGAGTTAAATGTATTTTTTAAAGCAAACCAGAAAATACTATTTGTTAGACCTCTGGCTAGAAGTATTCCTCAACTTAGAAGCACTAGAAGGAAATGGTCAATGGATATGACTGGGTAATACCTAAAACTTCTATGTGTCAAACATTGTTTTAGACAGAAACCTAAACCAAGATAAGAAAAAAAGTGACAGCAAATATTAAAAAAAAAAGTATGACTATCTCTAAGTAGGGCTCATACAGCTAAAGTAAAATATAGAATCTCAGTTATTGAGTACAAACAGAAAACAAATCACATACAAAGACATCAAATAGTAATAAATATATGGTGAAAATTAACCTTATAGTAATTAAAGAAATAGATGTTAAAACAAACCAGTGATAAAGATATAGAGATAATAAGAAGTGGTTTGCTCATACATTGCGGGTGTCATTATGAAATGATACTGTCCATTTGGAAAGCATTTTGACTATATGTCGTAGGCCAGGGTGCTCCTACATTTTGATTCAGAGGTCCCACTTCTGGGAATCTAGCCAGAGACATACTCCAAAATATGGGGACAGTTATATGCTGCAAGTTGTATATCACAGCATTATTTATATTGAAGACTAGGCCACAACTTAGAGATGCTAGAGGTAGGGGCTATACCCAACTCCCTGTAGCCACCTGGACCACGATGCTACTTCATGTTTCTCTGCTTTGCACCTATTCCTGGTCTCTACCTGAAGGACTCTCCTTGCCCTGTGTCTGTGAGCTGAGCTCTCTTCTCTCACTTATCCTCCACACTTTTGATCAGCATTTTCCAGTCTCCCTCTTTCATCCCCACAAGGCCTCCTACACTCTTCCATCTTGGCCCTTGGAGACTACCTGTAATCACTCGTTTCCCTCCCTGTCTCTTCCACTCTGCTACGTCTCCTTCAAGGGTGTGCTCCATTTCCTTTTAATCTTAGAATTACTAGCATCCTGCCAATGTTTCAGGTGCCTGATAAATATTTATTTAAAAATGGATGAATCAGGGACTTCCCTGGTGGTCCAGTGGTTAAGACTGTGGGCTCCCAATGCAGGAGGCATGGGTTCGACCCCCGGTTGGGGAACTAGGATCCAGCATGCCGCATGGCACAGCCAAAAAAAAAAAAAAGGATAAATCATTTACTCAAAACTTTTACAGACATTAGGGATGATGATTCTAATCGCTTATATGTGGAATCTAGAATAATGATACAGATGAACTTATTTGCAAAGCAGAAATAGAGACACAGATGTAGAGACCAAACTTAAGGATACCAAGGGGGGAAGGGGGGTAGGATAAATTGGGAGATTAGGATTGACATATATCCACTACTATGTATAAAATAGATAACTAATGAGAACTACTGTAGAGCACAGGAAACTCTACTCAGTGCTCTGTGGTGACCTAAATCAGAAGGAAATCCAAAAAAAGAGGGGATATATGCATACATATAACTGATTCACTTTGCTGTACAGTAGAAACTAACATCGTAAAGCAACTATATGCCAATAAAAATTAATTTTAAAAAAAGGATGATGATTATAAAGAGTCTGTGGCAATGTGTGAATACATTATAATGTTCAATTTTAATTTTGTGGAAATATCTCAAAGTAATATAAAAGATGAAAAAAGCAAGGTGCAAAATAGTATACAGAGTAGGCTACCATTTTGTAAAAAATAATAATAATAAAGCATGTTGGCAAAGGAGAATGGAAAATTTATATATGCACATATTTCCTTGTTAATGGGTAGGCTATGTATAGAAGAAAATAAACTGGTAGTAGCGGTTTGAGGGGCAGGGGGCAGACTAGAGGCCTAAAGATATGATGGGAGGGAGGCCTGCTTTATTTTTCAATATATAAAAAATATATATATATTTTGTTTGTTTTCAAAATTTGTACCATGTATATGATATACCTGTTTTGAAAAACAAATCAATCTACAAAATTGTATGCAATCATATGAAAAAAGTTAGGCGTGAATTCTTGACAAAATGGTTGTTCAACTGTGGGATTGTGGGTGATTTTGTTTTCACGTCTCTGGTTTCTTTTTCATTTAATGTGGTTATACTGCTTTTACAATGACAAAGATAAAATTATAAATAAAGACATAAACAAATAACTAAGTAATCATTATATTTATTTCAGTACCACCTTTCATGACTCAATAAATTATGGCCTATTTTAAGGAGGAAAAAAAAGGAGAGTAATTTTCTCCCTGGAGACAGCTACAGCCATCTCCTTTATAATTCTGAGGTTGAAAAAATGGTTAATAAGTTTAATTACTGAAAAGTTAATCAGCCTGTCAAACGTCAGTAAGAACAAGTAAAGCACGTTCTTCTAATAGTTGCCTAAACAGCAAGATATGACAAGAGCGTTTTAACCTAAGACACCAAATTTAGTGAGCTTGACTCTCTCTCTGTATTTCACTCTCCCCACAGACTTTCTGCCTCCCTCCTCTCTCTCTTTCACTGTCTGTCTCTCTGCTCCTCTAGTCCTGTATTTTTCTTTTCCTTCTCTGTGGCCGGCACTGGTGGTTGTCTACCCACCTAATGTTCCAATGTCCCCCCTCTTTTCACAGCCATAGGCCTGGGAAGGTCAGCTCCAATGGGTGAGCCAAACCTGGCTCTTGCCAGTGTTCTGTTCAGAAATGGGCATGAGACACAATTCTGACCAATGAGGAGAATCTTCTGGGAGTTTCCTCACATCTAAGAGATGTTTTCTTTTTGGCCTTGGATGTCATTGCGTTTGGATGTGACACCTGGGTCCTCTACAGCCTGACAATAATAAAGACCACACCAAGCATGGCGGAGTGAGAAAGTGAGAAGAACCTAGGCTTCATGCCATCATTGCCTGGCTGACTTCAGCCTATTCAGGACTTCCTGTCACAGGAGAGAACTTGTTAGTCAGGGCACTGTGAGAGAGGTTTTCAGTTTCATGCAGCTCAAAGTATTCTGTTTTAAACACTCTCCTTCTGGCATTCTCTCCTGACCCTTTGATTTTCTCTTCTTGAATCACCACCAGTGTTTCCACGTTTCTCTCAGTACCACCCTTTTTCTCCTTTTCCCTCCCCTCTCCTCTCTTCCCCAACTGTTCCTGTCCGTCTTCAACAATACAGGGGGAACCTTTAGCACAGTCTGACCAGCTTACACCCACCCCTTTCTCTCACTTTCTCAACCACAAAATGCTTCCCCACCTCTGGCCACACTCATACTTCACAGCTGACAGGCCTGGGTGGATCCACTCCAGGCCAGCCCTAGAGTCTGTCTCTCTCCATGTTGGGGTTCCTTAAGAAAGGAATCCCTGCATGTGGCTGAAATGGAGGTGATGTTTTTTAGGAGAGCTGAGGGGCCTGTGTTTCCAGGAGGAAGACTCTCACACTCTGCAGAAAGAGGAAGGAAGCACAAACACCAAGAGAAACCGGGGCAGAGTCTCTGACAACGTGGGCCTCGCAAACTGTTGTACATTTTGTGCTCTGAAAAGCTTCCGGCCCTGCTAAAGGCTTTCTATTTCTGGATTTCTTCAAGAGGACCCTATCCTTGAGGTTTAAGAAGTGTTTAGATAGAACTCTTCCATCGCACCCCATTTTGGCTTTAGCTACTTTGGAGTGGGCATCTCATATTTGCAAATCAAAGAACCTTGATTAAAACAAGTCCTCCCACCTCAAATCCATTATCTAATGAGGTCAACTGAAAACATTTTTAATTGGCCATAATATAAATATTTGTTGTAGTTAATGAATCAAATATTGTGCCTACTGTTCTTTCATCAGAAAGTGAGTAAATTAAAATACTGTATTTCTCTAAAAAACAAAGGATCCCCCAGAATCAGTATCACCCTGTGCCCCTCTCGCCCCACACCCACACATACCCATTAAAGAAGTCTAGTTTTCAGGGCCCCAGGAAGAACATGAAAAGAAAGCATATCTGTCTCATAAATATGATTAAACAAGCATATGTAGAACACAGTTGTTTCACTTTTAAAAATCAATTCAATTGCTTGTGTAATAAAATGAATTCTATCTTTTCCAAAACATGACAGCACAGGCATTGATTTTGTTGATGTTGCTGTTCCACCTTCTTCTGGAAATATCACCTCAATTTCCTGCTGCTTTGGAAATAGTCAGCGAGGCCTCCCTCCGAATCAAGGTGCCAGGCCCTACCCTCACCTTACCAGGGGCAGATGCATGACACACATTTGGCCAGTCAGAAGCTCCCTTCACGCTACCGCACAGAGGGAGGAAAAGACCAAAAACTACCTGGAGTTCATTCATTGCAGCCCCTGGACAAGTCTGAGGCTGCCCTTGGGACCTTCGGGGTCCTCCTGGTTCTGCCCTCCCTCTAGTTCCATAAACTAGCTTATTTCCTCGAGTAAATTTCCCTCCTGATTAAATCAGCCTGTTTCAATGGCTTAGACCAAAAAATTCCTAATCAACCCTTGGTGAACTTTTTTTTTTTAATAACTTATTTATTTTATTTTTGGCTGCGTTGGGTCTTCGTTGCTGTGCGTGGGCTTTCTCTAGTTGCGGCGAGCGGGCGCTAGTCTTTGTTGTGGTGCACGGGCTTCTCATTGCAGTGGCTTCTCCTGTTGCAGAGCACGGGCTCTAGGCACATGGGCTTCAGTAGTTGTGGCACGTGGGCTCAGTACTTGTGGCACGTGGGCTCAGTACTTGTGGCTCTCGGGCTTAGTTGCCCAGCAGCATGTGGGATCTTCCCGGACCAGGTCTCGAACCCGTGTCCCCTGCATTGGCAGGAGGATTCTCAACCACTGCGCCACCAGGGAAGTCGTAGGTGAACTTCTGAAACTGCACTTTCAGAGAAAAAATGTTAACTTTTTTTCTGATTTCCAAAGTAGGATAGCCTTATTATACAATATTTAGAAAATTCAGAAAAAACATTTTAAAGACTCCCGCATGACATTTCCAAAGAAAACTACTGTCAATATTTTGATATATTTTCTTCATTAACAAATATTTTTGTATGATTGATCTCATTCTGTAGAGAAAAAAACTTAATTAAACCTACTACATTTTCCATTTGCCAGTGACCCCAAATAGTGCGGAGAAATCCCCCATCAGAATAGAAACAAGTCCATCTCATTTTCCAGTCTGTGGTTATCAGTCAAGATTCTAACCTCGTTGCCCTGTGTCTCTAACCCTTGAGTGTTTTCCTTTTCCACCACGTATCGGTCTTTGTTTCCTTTCTCATAAGGCAAACATTCTTGCATGCTTCCTTACATTCCTAACTCACTCCTACCTCCAAACAATCTCAAAATTCCGTTCCCACCCCACAAACTCCATCCTTCTTTTCATCCATCACCAAATCAAATTACATTGCAGTTAAGCATTTCAACTCCTTATAAAAATCTGCCCCCATTTAACACTAGGCATGCTAATCATATCTAGTAATTTCCTCTTTCACCATTTGGTTTCTTTCACCGTCTAAAAACTTTGCTTCTGTGATACATCGCTTTCCAATGGAACTATAATTGGTGGAACATTGAACTTAATGTCCAGAAACAGGGAATAGATATTAGCAGATTCATCAGATATCCATTTAGGTTTTATTAGGCAGAATGAATCGATTCAACAACAAATATTTACTGAGCACATCTCCCTTTAAGGCACCTGTAGTCATAATTTCTGCCCTAAGAGTGAACTGGAAGAAATAGACAGAGGTAAGGACACAGGTCAGAATGGACTAAGTGCTACAATTCCAACGAAGTACAGTGTGATACAGAGTCATAAAAAAACTTCTTCCAGTTCTAGTTTTCCGTTTTTTTTTTTTTTTTTTTTTTTCTGTGGTAGTAGCATTAAGATGCACCTACTAGGGACAAAACCTAGTTCCGTTTATGAAGACTGAATGTCTTATATCTGAATCATTTATTTGAATGAGTTCAGGACTCTGAAAGAATAAGTTTTAAAATTTATAATTAACCACAATGGTATAACCATTGTGGAAAACAGTTTGGCAGTTCCTCAAAAAGTTAAACAGAATTAACATATGATTCAGCAATTCCATTCCCAGGTATATACCCAAAAGAAATGAAAGCAGGGAACCAAAGAGATACTTGTTTACCAATGCTCATAGCAGCAGAAGAGCCAAAATGTGGAAACAGCCCAGTGTCCCTCAATAGATGAATGGATAAACAAAATACAGTATATATACAATGGAATATTACTCATCCTTAAAAAGGAAGGACATTTTGATACATGCTACAGCATGGCTGAATCTTGAAAACATGCTAAGTGAAATAAGACAGACACATACAGACACATATTGTATGATTCTACTTATATGAAGTACCTAAAAAAGGCAAATTCATAGAGACACTAAGTAGAATAGAGATTACTAGGGATTGAGGGGAAAAGAATGAAGAGTTATTGTTTAATAGATACAGAGTTTCTGTCTGAGATGATGAAAAATTCCGGAAATGAATAGTGGTGATGGTTGCAGAACACTGAATACTTAATGCCACTGAACTATATGCTTAGAAATGGTTAAAATGGTAAATTTTATGTTCTATATATTTTAGCACAATGAAAAAAAAGTGTACACTTATAACAAATAACAAACTGAAGAACAGTTCAAAATATAGAAATAAGTTACTCAAGTCTAAATATGATCAAAATTAAATGTCCAATATATGCATTCTAAGGCTGAGTTGTGTATGTCCTCTCTTTAGGAAATCTAATAGAAGTGTAAAAATAAATGTAGAGATGATTGCATATAAAAGGATGTGTTTTACAGAGGGATTTATCCAAGCATTCTTTTAAACAAGGAGCTTCCCCTGTAAACTTAATTGTTTGCTAATTATCAGGAGCAACGCAACAAAGTCTGTTGAGAGGAGAAACACTCTCGGGAAAGAGGCATCAGGAAGCTGGGGCCCCTCTCTAGTGCACAGTCTCACACAGGAGACCAGCCACCTGTGTTTCTCTCTTCCCAGACGAGCTCTGGGCCCTCTCAAGCCTTCTAGGAGAATCCAACATAGCTGCGGCGAGTTGGGGATACAGCGGTGAGAGGATTAGCTACCTTCTAAGCTGATGATCTGAGGTTTTATATCAATCACTCAGCAACGTTTTCTATTAGACCACAAACTCCTTGAGGGCAGGGATCAAATTTCTGTGTAGTGTGTTGCCTTGCAAGGATGCCACACGTGCTGGGTGTATAATATTATTTACTGAATAAATGAGTGAATGAATGGATAACTTTAGTACAAAATGGCAATGGAAGGTCAAACAAAAATAGTTATAAAGCAGCTCTGAAATTCTAATATACAAGAAATCCACTTGAGTCATAAAAGTTCAAATGACACATACAATCTCAGAGAAACACTCCTCAAAGCATATAGTGAGCAAAATCTGTGTCCACGCTTATCCTATCTTCTCCTACAAAAGGGACCTATTTTCTACTGTGTTTGTAACTCTGTCTTGTACCCAAATGCACCACATTCACTGGGTTCACCATAAATACTGTCAACAGAATGAGTGACAAGGCAAAAAATAGCTTGCAGAACTTTTCATTTTTTACAAGCGTGGAAAGCATATTAAACCATCTGCTGATTAAAAATATGCATGTTTTGACTTGCATATGAATCAAATTAACATACATAAATCCAGCACCTCCACATCACTGGATTCACAGCCACAGCCAATAAATTTCCATGTTTCTTCAAATTCATCAATCCCAGAGTGACATGATTGTTATTAGAAATAAGATACACAGTAATGGTTTATAACTAAAAGCTAACTTTTGTTTTATTTCAATTCAATGGTCATTTATCCTCTAAAAATAAAAAAGGCGTAAGATCATTGGGAATCTAAAATTTTATGCTCAAATTTGCTCTATAAATACCTAATATCACCATGGGAAACTAAAATTTGAGGTATAAAACAGGAACCATCATCCTTCAATATGATGAATTAGCATTAACCAAAGTACAACATGTTGAACCCTAGCACCTTGCTGCCTTATATAACCCCAGAAATGTGAAAGGTCTCAAGTTGCAGCTTCTAGAACTTCAGCTTCTACCTGCCCCTCTACTCCCACGGGTCCGTCACCACCACATTCTCTCCAAGACTAAAATTTATTCAGAAACTTGAAGGATTCTTCCCAAACACTTGCATCGAGGAGATTTAACTGTCATGCTATTTATTTGTACTATGTGCCTTTGTTGAGTTGAGTTGCTAATATTTAGTCGCATAATCATGGCTTTAGATGAGATCATGAAAAGCTAGTCCATTTCTTCCCTGGAGCAGGGAAGATTCTCTGGGAAGTAGAGGAATAGCTCTACTTACTGTAGAGCTAGCTCTGTATACTGTTATACTAAGGGACCTGTCAACCCTCCTGGGAGGAAGAACACCTCCAAACTACAAACCTAGGTTGGGCCCAAGACAATTAAGAGGGGGTCAAGGGGATTCCCTAGTGCTCCAGTGGTTGGGACTCTGGGCTTCCACTGCCAGGGGCCGGGTTCGATTAGCTGGTCAGGGAACTAAGATCCTGCAAGCCGCCTGGCACAGCCAAAAAAAAAAAAGGGGGTCAATCGCTGTTACTGAGAGACACCCTGCCCCTTCCTATTAACTCCCCAGTCCCTCAGGATTCACCACCATCTGGAGTACTGCTCTAGGACCAAGGATGTAGCCTGGGTAGAATCTCTGGCACCCAGCCTCTCTTTGCACCCGGCTGTTGACATACCTCTGGCAACTTATAAATGCCCAGCACTTTGGTCATTGGGTCCTCCCAGGACTGCTGGCACTGAGCCACTGAGGACAATGGAAATCTTTCCAGAGCAGTGTTTTCTAGCCTTGTCTCGTGATGAGAATCATCTAGGGCTATTGTCATAAAACAGATTCCCAGGCCCTTTCCCTAGATGTTCATTTTTAGTAGTAGGTCTATACGGGGTCCAGGAATCTGATTATTTAACAAAGGCTCAGGTAATGCTCTTCACCAGGGAATTTGGGGAAATACTAAGTTCAGCACATTCTTCAAAGTGTTCCTTGAGTCTCCTGGTAGGAGGGAGTTGCCCTGTGTGGATTCAAGCCTTGTCATCTCTGGGGATAATGAAGGTGAGTGTACTTTGTACACTGGGAATTCTCTGTAAATCCAAGATGTGCTATCATTATCATAATTATATACCTCTAGCCACAGCCCCCGGACAACATGTATAGCTGGGGTAAATGTCTCCTCAGTGTGCAGGGCTGAGGCACCAGCCCCAGTCTCTGCGGATGAGTAGTGGCCAAAAGCAGAGGAGAAAGGGAGGAGTTGGAGCAAAGGCTAGAATCTGGAAATTAATACATATGTATTTCAATCCACAGCTGCTCTGGCTGCTGATATAAATTAAAGGAAGAAGGAGGGAGAGTCAGGGAGAAAATGTTAACAGCATGAATTTTCCAGATATTAAAGACTGAATGTGTTAGCTGAATTATTCATTTATTAAACTTTTAATTTTATTTTTTAGTACTACTACGTGAATAAATGTGAGTTGGACTCAGAGACACAACTCAGTACTAAGATAAGCACCTGCATGATGGGTCACCACGCAAAGTAGCCTGTGAGGTTTAGTCATCTACATGAGGTTGCCACAGCTGGGGAAAAGCCTCTAAGCTGGCAGTTTTGCTGCTGATTTACCATAAATTAAAGATGGATCTGTAGCTAGAGCATTGCCTCCCCCACGGACACAAAGACCAGGCCCTTCCTTACACTATTGATGAAGAAAATTTGCAATGATGCCAGAAATGAAAGAAGTGCATATTCTTACAAGATGCTGCTGGGAGATAATTTAGAAATAACAACCACTCTTTTCTGAGGCTTGAACAAGAAGTTGTGAATTAAATAGCAGCCTGTAGGATCACCTGGCACTAAGAGAAGGAACATCATTCTCCAAGTCTCCTTAAAAAGATGAATGCAGGGGCTTCCCTGGTGGCGCAGTGGTTGAGAATCCGCCTGCCGATGCAGGGGACACGGGTTCGTCCCCCGGTCCGGGAGGATCCCACGTGCCGCGGAGCGGCTGGGCCCGTGAGCCATGGCCGCTGAGCCTGCGCGTCCGGAGCCTGTGCTCCGCAACGGGAGAGGCCACAGCAGTGAGAGGCCCGCGTACCGCAAAAAAAAAAAAAAAAAAAAAAAAAGATGAGTGCAGTCTTCTGTGATTGAATATTTCCTGCATAGTAACAGAGAAATGGACTAGCTTTTCATGATCTCATCTAAAGCCATGATTATGCGACTAAATATTAGCAACTCAACTCAACAAAGGCACATAGTACAAATAAATAGCATGACAGTTAAATCTCCTCGATGCAATTGTTTGGGAAGAATCCTTCAAGTTTCTGAATAAATTTTAGAAGATACAGGACTTCAAAGTTAACGCTCCTCAAAGCCAGAAAGGTACCTCAGCCTCTTTAGAATTTTTGGTTCCTCCTGTTGTGACAAACATTCCCAAGGAGTTGAGTTGCAGCCAGGAGATGGCTTTGGAGGAAATACAGTAGATGCCAAAAGTATATTAAATGCCCAATACGCCTTAGAGTAGCCTCTTTTGAGAGTCACATAAAATATGCACGAGACACTTAACCATTCTCATCTTCAATTATAATTCCTTAGGTCTCATCACTTCTTTCCTCAGATATGTATAAAAAAAGGTTTTTCGTGCCCACCCTGCTGACAAAATTTCAACCACTGAAACTTTCCCTTTAAAACTAACAAGGCTTTTTCTCTCCCTGAGTTGGCCAGATAACGAGTTTACAGGCCACTCAGAATCACCAGAGAGAGAAGACACTGGAGCAGTACAGACAGATGAGATCCTCGCAGATAAAGCACATCATTCAGGGCTGTCAGGAGCTGCAGCCTCTTCCCTCACTTAACCTTGTTCCAAAGCTGCTGTGGGTAATTTGATTCCCTGCGCGCCTTTCTCTGTTGAAATGGAACATGGATTTTTAGGGTGATGTTAGAGGGGGAGACCCCGTGAAGGAAGGAAAACTGTATAAGGACTTAGGAAATCTACCCTAACTCATTTGCCACGTGAGATCAGTTATTTCACTACTCAAAAATCTGTCTCCTTACCTGAAACGGGGGAGGTTAGATCAAACCGGTGGGATAAAGATCTTGATCTGGAAGAATTCTCTAAAGTCCCTGCTTGGGGCGAGTGGGAAAAATAAGTGGGTTCTGGGCTGTGGTTCTCTCAGAACACTACTACTTTTCTCTGTTTTCACGTTGGTGTTTCATATAAGATTTTCTGAAAGGTATCCCATGCTAAAGAAAGTGTGCACACCCCTGGACTAAAACAACTGTTTCCTTCCAGCTCTCACACCCTCTGATTCTTTAACATTCAATGATAAGGGGGATGCATGCCTGCTAAAGCAACCAGAAGGTTCTCAGTTAGAGTATTACCTAGATATTGATCGAATCTGCAAATTGAAGAGATGCTTGAAGGATGTGAAAGAGGAAATTTAGAGAAACCCAGATGGCGCATCTCTTTTCCAGGTTAGGAAGGAGACCTGTATCACTCTTTCTTCCTTCCCTACTTACAGCCAATATCTACCCCTTACTCAGTGGTTCTCAATTCTGACTGTCTAACAGGTTAGCCTATTAAATTATTCAGGGATCTGGGCTCCTGAGATTCTGAGTCAACAGATGTAGAGACAGAGTTTTTTCAGCTACTTCATTTTAGTTTGGTTTTGTTTTAAGATCCATAGGTCATTTTGCTGTGCAACTAGGACTGAGAATCTCTGCTTGGCTTCAGCTCTCCAACCATCACTAAGACCATTCCCTTAAAAGACATTAATGACCTCCCACAATGTCAGTTATCATTTTTAGGCAGATGACCCCAAATTGAACTCTCAAGAGACATCCATCTTCCACCTCGGTGTTTCAGAAGCTCTTCAGCCACCAACCAGCCTTGTCTCCAATATCTACCATTCTGTTAGTGGCCCAGCCCTTCTTCCAGGGTCTAAATCTTCCAGTGACCTGAAGGGATCTTTGATTCCGCCACTCCTGTGCTCCCAGCGTCCTATCTGCACAAACTTCACAAACCTACCCTGTATCTGACCCTAAATCAGATCCCAGCCCCCTATTTCTACTGCCACTTTTCAACCACGCTCCCTTTATGTCGTCTATATTGTTTATAGCCACTTACAGAACTCTTATTTTCCCATCTTTACCCTCTTCGATCCATATTAATCTGACTTTGTTAGCCCCTTGTTTAAATAATTACAATGGTTCCCTATGGCCTACCCTTAAAAAAATAAACCCCCTCATCTTTTAGGTTCCACAGTAGGAACCCAATCTAAGTTTCCAGCCTCCTCTTCAATTACAAAGCAGCATGAACACAATACAACAACCAAAGAGCATGGCTCTCTCTTCCGTACACATGTCCTAGGCTTTCCTGATTATGTGCCTTCACCCTTAACCACTCTCTCAGCCCAGAAGACCCTCCTCCCCATTCTATGCCACTCCCTTCCTAAAGGCTCTCCACAGTCTCCAAGTGAATCTGAAGCACAACGGAAAACACTGTGCTTGGCCCTCTTTCATGGCAGTCATTATATCCTGTCTTGTAGTGTAGTTATCTATGGCCATATCTTATCCCCTTTACTGAGCCATTGCTTCTTCAGAGAATGTCCTGTGAGCCTTGTAGCTATATAGAAAGAGAGTGGACTTTGGAGCCAGACAGCCCTGTGTTGCAATTCCAGCTCTGCCACCCAACAGCTGTTTGAACTGGTTCATATGATTTACCCCTTCCCTGCTTTAGTTTCCCCATCTGTAAAATGGGAATATTAATATGCAGTTCCTAGGACTAGTGTGAAGTTTTAATAATATAGTACATGTAAGGTGCCTGGCACAAGAAAGGCCCTCACCAAATGGTAGTTTCCATTAGCAATGTCAAATGGAGGCTGGACAGGCCTTTATCTATAATGGAAGGTGATGTCCTGCTAACCCAGCTTGATGGGAACCTTCCTCTATAGATATTCACCACCTGGTACTTTTTACTCATTAAGATGATAACAAGGCTATTTTAAATGTTGAGACAAGATTCTGAAGCAGAGTATTGGTTTCTTCCCTTTTATCTATTGGCCAAAATAATAAGGGTTGGTAGAAATAGCGAAATGGTTGGTAGACAGGAAAGGGAAGAAAGAGCGGCAAGAAAACACTGGATTAAGATATCCAGCAATACATACTGAGAGACATAAAATGGGCACAATTTTGCCAAGCAAATATTATCAACTTACATTATGCAGTATGTAAAGGAATAAGCCATCATAGTCAGGGGGGTAGAAATCATTAAATAAAAGGACAGTTATTAACATAATACATCAAATCATTATATCAAGTACAAAAAAAATTACTTCTATAGATGCTTAAAGTGTGTTTGATAAGATTCAACACCAATCCCTAGTAACGTTATTTTAAGAGTAGAAATAGAAAAAAATATTTCTTTAATATAAGAAAAAGTAAGGGCAGACAGCAGAAGCAAGAAGAACTACAATCCTGCAGCCTGTGGAACAAAAACCACATTCACAGAAAGATAGACAAGATGAAAAGCCAGAGGGCTATGTACCAGATTAAGGAACAAGATAATATCCCAGAAAAACAACTAAATGAAGTGGAGATAGGTAACCATTCAGAAAAAGAATTCAGAATAATGATAGTGAAGATGATCCAGGACCTAGAAAAAAGAATGGAGGCAAAGATTTTCTCAGCAGAAACTCTACAAGCCAGAAGGGAGTGGCATGACATATTTAAAGTGATGAAAGAGAAGAACCTATAACCAAGATTACTCTAACCGGCAAGGATCTCATTCAGATTCGACGGAGAAATCAAAAGCTTTACAGACAAGCAAAAGCTAAAAGAATTCAGCACCACCAAACGAGCTCTACAATAAATGCTAAAGGAAATTCTCTAAGTGGGAAACACAAGAGAAGAAAAGGACCTACAAAAACAAACCCAAAACAATTAAGAAAATGGTAATAGGAACACACATATCGATAATTACCTTAAATGTGAATGGATTAAATGCTCCAATCAAAAGACACAGGCTCGCTGAATGGATACAAAAACAAGACCCATATATATCTTGTCTATGAGAGACCCACTTCAGACCTAGGGACACGTACAGACTGAAAGTGAGGGGATGGAAAAAGATATTCCGTGCAAATGGGAATCAAAAGAAAGCTGGAGTAGCAATACTCATATCAGATAAAATAGGCTTTAAAATAAAGAATGTTACAGGAGACAAGGAAGGACAATACATAATAATCAAGGGATCAATCCAAGAAGAAGAGAAAACAATTATAAATCTATATGCACCCAACATAGGAGCACCTCAATACATAAGGCAACTGCTAACAGCTATAAAAGAGGAAATCAACAGTAACACAATAATAGTGGGGGACTTTAACACCTCACTTACATCAATGGGCAGATCATGCAGACAGAAAATGAATAAGGAAGCACAAGCTTTAAATGACACAATAGACCAGATAGATTTAATTGAAATTTATAGGACATTCCATCCAAAACAGCAGATTACACTTTCT
>NC_041220.1:18891474-18892793 GCF_002837175.3 Physeter macrocephalus
AAAATACCTAGAGACAAATGACAATGAAAACACGACGCTCCAAAACCTATGGGATCCAGCAAAAGCAGTTCTAAGAGGGAAGTTTTTAGCAATATAATCCTACCTCAAGAAACAACAAACACCTCAAATAAACAATCTAACCTTACACTTAAAGGAATTAGAGAAAGAAGAACAAACAAAACTCAAAGTTAGTAGAAGGAAAGAAATCATAAAGATCAGAGCAGAAATAAATGAAATATAAAACAATAGCAAAGATCAATAAAACTAAAAGCTGGTTCTTTGAGAAGGTAAACAAAATTGATAAACCATTAGCCAGACTCATCGAGAAAAAGAGGGAGAGGACTCAAACCAAAATTAGAAATGAAAAAGGAGAATTTACAACAGACACCGTACAAATACAAAGCATCCTAGGAGACTACTACAAGCAACTCTATGCCAATAAAATGGACAACCTGGAAGAAATGGACAAATTCTTAGAAAGGTATAACCTTCCAAGACTGAACCAGGAAGAAATAAAAATATGAACAGACCAATCACAAGTAATGAAATTGAAACTGTGATTAAAAATCTTTCAACAAACAGAAGTCCAGGACCAGATGCCTTCACAGGTGAATTCTATCAAACATTTAGAGAAGAGCTAACACTCTATATGTATTCTCTATATAGAGAGAATCCTAAGGATGCCACCAGAAAACTACTAGAGCTAATCAATGAATTTGGTAAAGTTGCAGGATACAAAATGAATGCACAGAAATCTCTTGCATTCCTATATACTAATGACGAAAAATCTGAAAGAGAAATTAAGGAAACACTCCCATTTACCTTTGCAACAAAAAGAATAAAATACCGAGGAATAAACCTACGTAGGAAGGCAAAAGACCTGTATGCAGAAAACTGTAAGACACTGATGAACGAAATTAAAGATGATACCAACAGATGGAGAGATTACCATGTTCTTGGACTGGAAGAATCAATATTGTGAAAATGACTATACTACCCAAAGCAATCTACAGATTCAATGCAATCCCTATCAAATTACCAATGGCATTTTTACGGAACTGGAACAAAAAAACTTAAAATCTGTATGGAGACAGAAAAGACCCTGAATACCCAAAGCAGCCTTGTGGGGAAAAAAAACGGAGCTGGAAGAATGAGACTCCCTGACTTCAGACTATACTACAAAGCTACAGTAATCAAGACAATATGGTACTGGCACAAAAACAGAAATATAGATCAATGGTACAAGATAGAAAGCCCAGAGATAAACCCACGCACCTATGGTCAACTAATCTATGACAAAGGAGGCAAGGATATACAAT
>NC_041220.1:18893508-18907209 GCF_002837175.3 Physeter macrocephalus
TAGAGAAATGCAAATCAAAACTACAATGAGGTATCACCTCACACCAGTTAGAATGGGCAGCATCAGAAAATCTACAAACAACAAATGCTGGAGAGGGTGTGGAGAAAAGGGAACCCTCTTGCACTGTTGGTGGGAATGTAAATTGATACAGCCACTATGGAGAACAGTATGGAGGTTCTTTGAAAAACTAAAAAATAGAATTACCATATGACCCAGCAATCCCATTCTGGGGATATACCCAGAGAAATCCATAACTCAAAAAGATATGCAGGGCTTCCCTGGTGGCGCAGTGGTTGAGAGTCCACCTGCCGATGCAGGCGACACGGGTTCGTGGCCCGGTCTGGGAAGATCCCACATGCCGCGGAGCGGCTGGGCCCGTGAGCCATGGCTGTGGAGCCTGCCCGTCCGGAGCCTGTGCTCCGCAACGGGAGAGGCCACAACAATGAGAGGCCCGCATACCGCAAAAAAAAAAAAAAAAAAAAAAAAAAAAAAGATATGCACCCCAATGTTCATTGCAGCACTATTTACAATAGCCAGGACAAGGAAGCAACCTAAATGCCCATCGACAGACAAATGGATAAAGAAGATGTGGTACACATATACAATGGAATATTACTCAGCCTTAAAAGGGAACAAAATTGGGTCATTTGTAGAGACATGGATGGATCTAGAGACTGGCATACAGAGTGAAGTAAGTCAGAAAGAGAAAAACAAATATCGTATATTAACGCATATATGTGGAACCTAGAAAAATGATACAGATGAACTTGTTTACAGGGCAGAAATTGAGACACACATGTAGAGAACAAACTTATGGACACCAAGTGGGGAAAGTGGTGGGCAGGGGTTGTGGTGGTGGGATGAATTGGGAGATTGGGATTGACATATATACACTAATTTGTATTAAATGTATAACTAATAAGAACCTGCTGTATAAGAAAATAAATAAAATAAAAATCAAAAATTCAAAAAATTCAAAATAAAAAAGAAGTCTGATATTCCTCTAACACATGTAATAGAAGAAAATCTGACTCTTAATGTTCAGCTTTTTGTAGAAAAACTACATTAAAACAGAAATGTGTACAAATGATAAATGTATAGCTCAATAAATTTTTCAAAAATTAAATGTGAATGCAAAATAAAAGACAGATAATGCTCCGTACTTAAGGTGTTGCCCTCATGTTTCCATTCCATTCTCTAGCTGCATCCATGCAAAGAAGTGACTTCTGTTAACATTGAATAAATGTATCTCTTTTTGAGGTATATAGATGTAATCATGTTATCTGAATTACTTTGTTCAACATTATGTTTTTGACATTTTTTCATGTTTTGTGTCTAATTATGACTAGTAAATTCTATTGATGGATAGTGTTCTAAAAAAAAAAGAAAGAAAGAAAAAGTATAAGATTAAGACTAACAGCCAGCATTATATGTAATAGTAAAACATTAGTGATATCACCATTAAAAATATGTACAAAAGGGGCTTCCTGGTGGTGCAGTGGTTAAGGATCTGCTTGCCAATGCAGGGGACACAGGTTCGAGTCCTGGTCTGGGAAGATCCCACATGCTGCAGAGCAACTAAGCCCATGCACCACAGCTATTGAAGCCCACGCACCTAGAGCCCGTACTCCGCAGCAAGAGAAGCCACCGCATGAGAAGCCCGCGCACCGCAACAAAGTGTAGCCCCCGCTCGCCGCAACCAAAAGAAAGCCCACGTGCAGCGAGGACCAAATGCAGCCAAAAATAAATTAATTAATTTATTAATTAATTTTTAAAAAAATGTACAAAAGAAGGAATATTACTTAATATTGTTCTGAAAGTTATAGCCAATACGACATAATACAAAATTAAAAGTACATTATTAATAATGAAGAGATAAAAAGACATTTATTTGGGGATGAAGTCATTACACAGGTCCAAAGAAATAATTTAAAAATTGATTAAACACAAGGGGATGAATGTAAGATAAACACACAGAAATCAAAAGCGTTCCAATATAGTTGAAATTATAAGCTAGAAACTTTTAAAATATATATTTATATGTAATTCTAAAAAAGATTTGAGATGGTTGTGAGAAAAAATGAATATAGAGAGCCCATGCACAGTAACAACAAAAATATAAAACATCTTAGAAATAGCCTTAATGCATAATTTCTTTCATCTATGCAAATAAGAGAGCAAAATTTTATTGAGATATATTTAGTGAAGCTTGAGAAAATGGAAAAATATGCTGTGTTTCTGAGCAGGAGGACATTGTTAAAAATATTTACATATTTTCAAAATAATATAGGTTTAATCACGACTGTCATCAGTCAACCTACTATATGCCTAACAAAATTCTAGGTACTGAGGATAACCATGCAAGCAGTAAGTAACACAAAGACTCTGCCCACATGGTGTTTAGATATTTATGGAGTTGACACACCAAACAAAGTCTTACTCTTACACAACGTTAGGAAATGATACATGCATTGAATAAAAATAAAACAGAGTGAAGTGAGAATGAAGGGCAGGGATGCTGTTTAGAATAGAGGGGTCATGAAAAGCCTCTGAAGAAGTAACATTTAAACAGATAATTGAATAAAGTGCAGTGGAGAGCCATGTGACTGTCCAGAGGAATAGTGTTTCTTGCAGAGGGAACAGCAAATGCAAAGAGCCAGACATGGAACCATGTTTGACGTCTTCCAGGAATAAAAAGTAATCCAGTGTTGCTGAAGCAGAGCAGGTGAGGTGGTCATTGGTAGGGGATGAGGACAGAGGTAATGAGGGACAGATCTATGTGGGCCTTGTCGACCACATAGGGACTTTGGGTTTTGTCCTAAGTCTGATGGTAGCCATTGGTAGATTTTGATCAGGTGAGAATGTGATCTAATTACATTTTTTAAAAAGATTTGTCTGGGGCTTCCCTGGTGGCGCAGTGGTTGAGAATCCGCCTGCCGATGCAGGGGACACGGGTTCGTGCCCCGGTCCGGGAAGATCCCACATGCCGCGGAGCGGCTGGGCCCGTGAGCCATGGCGGCTGAGCCTGCGCGTCCGGAGCCTGTGCTCCGCAACGGGAGAGGCCACAACAGTGAGAGGCCCGCGTACCGCAAAAAAAAAAAAAAGATTTGTCTGGCCTCAGTGCTGAGAATAGTTAAGGTAGAGGTGAGGGGGGAATAGTGAGATCAATGAGGAGGGTATTTCAATGATTCAGGCTGGAAAAAATAGGCCTGTATTGGGTAGTGGGGTAGAGTAATCAAAAGTGGAATCCAGATATAGGTTGGAGGTAGACATAAAAGATTTGCTGATGGGTTGAGTAAGAGGGGTAAGAGAAAGAGAAGAATCAAGGTTGGCCACTAGGTTTTTGTCTTGCAGCAATTGGCTGGATCATAGTATTACTTAATGAGGTGAGGTGAAGACTGGAAAAGGAGCAGGAGTTGGGGGATTGAAATCAAGAGCTGTGTTTTGAAGATGTCAAATTTGAAACTTCTATCGGACTCCAAGTGGAGATGTTGAGCAGGCAGTTTCCATGAATCTGAAACTCAGGGGAACTTCTCAGGCCATCAGCATGTAGCTGGAATGTAAAGGCAGAAGATTGGATGAGGTCATCTATGGAGAGAATGCACAGAGAGACACCCAGGGCCCACCAGTGTTTAGAGTTTGAGACAAGGAAGAAGATCCTTTAGAGAAGACTGAAAGGAAGCAGCTAATAAAATAGGAGAGAACCTGGGAGAGTTTGGAGTCTCAGAAGCCAGATAAGTAGTTTAATATAACTCCCATCAAAAATTTCAATGATTTATTTTTATTAACTGACAACATCATTCTAAAACATATCAGCAAAGCTTAATGCACACCCGGGATAATGGACCATCTTGCCACATATTTCTTTTTTAACAACTGATATGGACATGATGTTTTTATGACCTTGTAAAATGAAAAGGAAATCTTTCTTACTTAAAAATAATCTATTTGCCTATGTAAGCACTCTGTCTTCCACTATGCAACCCCTCCATTTTATACGGGCACACTTGTTTCAGTCACCTTGCTGGTGTCCTTGCAGCAAGTTAATAAAATGTAGCAGGAGTTTGAGAAAAATTTGTCTAAAAAATTTTGCTTTTGATACTTGGAAATTGATCCTATTTTATATAAGAATCTATTATGCCATTAGGAAGCATATTAAACCATTGGGCAGGCGTAAATTATTCAATAAATAGTGTTGGGACAAGTGTTGAGAAATATGAAAACTACATTGTTTTCTCACTTCATTCTACACACCAAAGTAAATTCTAGATTGATTAAAAGTTAAATCTTTAGGGAGTTACCTGGTGGCCTAATGGTTAGGATTCTGAGTTTTCACTGCCATGGCCCAGGTTCAATACATATACATGAATCACTGTGCTGTACACCTGAAATTAACATGATACTGTAAATCAACTATACTTCTATTTAAAAATAAGTTAAAAAAAAGAGAGAAAATTAATAAAAAAGAAAATACAACATCTATTTATAAAACTTCGACAAGGGGGAAGATTTCCTAAGCTTAGAAATAACAGAAGACATTATAAAGCAAAAGACCAGCAGATTTGAATATATAAAAATAAAACTGCTATGCACGAAAAACCATACAGTAAATGTTAAAATGGGAAAATGTTTTCAATAAAATGTCAAAGTTGATATATTTTCTACATAAAGAGTTTATGCAAACTGATAAGAAAAGCAATAGGATATAAAAATAGATAACTAATAGGGACCTACCGTATAGCACAGGGAACTCTACTCAGTACTCTGCAATGACCTGTATGGGAAAAAAATCTAAAAAAGAGTGGATATATGTGTATGCACAACTGATTCACTTTGCTGTACACCTGAAACTAACACAACATTGTAAATCAACTCTACTCCAATACCTCTGTTTTGCCCCTCCCCCGCAACTGGTAACCACTAGTTTGGTCTCTATATTATCTGTGTCTGTTTCTTTTTTGTATATTTACTAGTTTGTTTTATTTTTTAGATTCCACATATAAGTGATATCATACAGTATGTCTTTAAGAGAGCCCTCTTTTGTTCTGATGGTATACATTTAGACAAGCAACTTGAATTTGTATCAAGATCCTTAAAAAAGGTCCCTACTCAATGGATGGCCCAGCATTTCTACTTGTAGACTATCTTAAAGAAGTAATTCTTATATGGAGAAAGCATTTTACCAAAAAAAAAAAATAAAATAAATAGGATTATTTATAATAGCTTCAAAATGGAAATAATAGAAAAGTTTTGCAGATACAGTGGACATGAAATGGTTAAATTAGAAAAACAGCTTTCCCTGTTACAGCCAGAAGTAATTCTTAATGCTACAAAGGAAGTTTCACTGTGTGCATATTTCTGCCCAGTGGGGATCTCTTTGTAGCTCTGACCCTAATCAGTAAGTCAGTCCACCAAAAGAAGAATTTAACTTCCAGCCACACAATGTGGGCGGACCAGGGAACACAGAGAACCCAGATTAAAGGACTAGAAAGTTCCAGGGTCTTACAATTGAAAGGGAGGCTACTCTGATAACAAATAAGTAGCAGGAGACATTTTGCAGAGTTTATTGAAGGAAAACAAAGTTTGCTTTGTGATAAAATTGATAAAGACTATTATTTTGAGCAAACACAAGGCAAAGACAGACTTTCTGCAGAGAAATAAGGGCTACAATAAAAGAAAATGACATTCTTGCAAAACTAGCACAGGAAAGAAGGTGAAGATCAGTAGCAGAACTCAGGTGAAGTTCAAAGTAGAGGAATCTGGACCAGACTGGAGACTGCTTACTTAGTCACACTTCCATGCATATTCCTTTATTCACTCATTCACTCTTTCATTAATTTATTAGTTGATTCATCAACTATTTATTGAGCAGCAAATATATGCCAGGCACTAAGCAAGTATTGGAGGTTACCTTAGTGAAAAAGACAAAGAAGATCTTTCATAGGACACATAATAGTTGCAAAGCTAAGATTGAAACAATAATAACACACATTATCATTTAAGTTCAAATGTGATAAGTACTAACAAAAAAGAAGTTTTGAAATCTGTGAGAGTAAGTAGCAGGAGAACCTAATCTAACTCAGAAAGAAGATCAGAGAATCCTTTGGGTTTCTATGAGATTTGAAATTGTAAGTAAAGTTTGAAAAGTGAAAAAGATTTAGCTAGGGTAAGGATTTTTACCAATTCCTTAGTGGGGAAGGAATTGGAAATCTTATCTGTGGTTTACTGAATATATGGTGCACATACGTTTTCTATACAATGAAATTAAGTGTAATTATAGCTTTTGTTCCATTGTATGATTTCCATCATATTCAACAAATTCTATTATTTTTAAAAAGACCTAAATTATTCATCAGGATAGATTTTTAGGCTGTGTGACCCTTTCCATCTATTTAGTCAAGATTCTGGTATTTAGCAACACTTCTGTCTGGGTTTCTAACCATTACCAAACCTTAACCATTTAGTATAGGCTTATTAAGATCATACTTTCATTCAAAACAAATACGTGTTGAGCACCTGTTGTGTGCTAAGCTCTATTGTTGCAGCTGAAGTTACGGTGGAAAGGAAGACAGAAAAGGCCCCTGACTTTATGGAGTTCACATTCTAGTATGAACTTAAATTCTATGCTTCTAATGTTCTAATTAACATTCCCAATAGCAATACACAGGGATGACCACTTCATTGTATTGCATTGGGCATTATTGCTCTTGCTTTTATAATGAAGAAAAGTACAAAAAAAATTAGGGCATTGTTACAGGTTGAACTATGTCCCTGCAAAAAGATGTTAAAGTCCTAACCCCCATTGCCTCAGAATGTGACCTTACTTGGAAGTTTTTGTAGGGTTTTTGGGTTTTTGTAGATGTAATTTTTTAGATGTTAAAAAAAAAGTTTTTGTAGGGTTTTGGGTTTTTGTAGATGTAATTAGTTACCATGAAGTCATCAGGGTGGGCCCTTATCCAGTATGACTGGTGTCCTTATAAGAAGGGGAAATTTGGACACAGAGACCTATATACAGGGAGAATGCCATGGGAAGATGAAGATAGAGATCGGGGCTATGCAACCACAAGCCAGGGGAGGACAAGATTCTCCCTCACAACACTCAGAAGAAATCAGCTCTGCCAACCCATCAGTCTCAGACCTCCAGCCTCCAGATAATATCCTTCTGTTGTTTAAGCCACCCAGTCTGTGGTACTTTGTTATGGCAGCCTTAGCAAACAAATACAGGCATATTTCTTACTTTGGGTTCCCCTAAAAGCAAAGGTTGAGAAAAGGACTTGAGTGTATCAATGTTGTTTGACAACTGTGCACAGGATATAAACCTTGCTCTCAGAAGTATTGCAATGTTTTGTTAGTTTGTTTTCTCTTATTTTCCCAGGGGGTTTAGACCTAAAGGATAACCAAACAAACCAAAGGCCTTCAATGAACAATAAAGGTCTCCACCACAGACTGCCAAATTTGGGTACTCAGTGATTAGAATGGGATGCAGGAGTGGATCTAGGTTTTGTGGGGATTGAAGTTAATCTTCTCTAAAAGCATCAAATGATAAACTAAAAATTAGGTACAAAAGTCAGTATTTATTTAGAATAAAAGGGAATTAAAACAAATGACAAATATTAGAAAGACGATAAACACTACAAATACCCCTAAATCTTGAAATATATAACATCCTTGTTTCTTAATTATCTCACACCCCTTCACAATGCTTTTTTCCTACATATTTTGACTGCATGTTTTTTGATCACCTCTTCATATGGCACCAAGTTTGTCACATGATTTTCAATAGGGAGAAAGGAAAATTCTCTTCCTTTAGCATTTGTGTTTCATTATTGACAATGCGATGCATAAAACATGCAACTTCACACACAGATGTACTCACTGCTACAGGATTTTGAGCCAGAAAGACAGGAATTCTAATAAATCTATTTTAGATTATTTCCAGAAAAAATGTATTTGGAGTTCATATATAATGTATTATCAAGTATATATATTCCTGACAGGAGAGAATTTCTGCCTTGATGAGGCATTGATGATAACTGAATCCTCTGCTTATAATTTTACACATCTGATGCTTGGAGGAATTTTCCACAGAATTGCTTCCGGCTCTGATCATTGCAAGCCTTGCTCTCTCTATTCCCCACATACTTCCAGTGTTATGTGCTGCAGGACACATCCTTATCCTGACATGACTTCTGACCCTGGTCCTTCAAATCACAATGCCTGGTAAGTTGGCTTAAGGGCATGAAGAGTATCCAGAAGCCATTTCTATACCAGGTCACCCAAGAACAGCTTAACTATATAAAGGAGTGACTAGGACCTCATAAATATATCCCACTGAGCCAAAACTTACTGTGCTCCCAACTCAACTTGCCCCGTAACCAGATCCCCAAAATTCTTGTGTCCTCGACTTGACTGCAGTGTGATACATAAAAGTACTTTACTTTTTTACAAAGTTCACAAAAATCTATTACTGTGTGAATGTGTCAGGATCTTTCCCAGGACCTTAGAAGGAGCCCATACATGAAAGGACCCCTTCATGAGAGGGACCGGGAAGCTTAAATTTCATTTGCTTCATGGTAAGCCTACCTTTCATGACGCTAAAATGAATGATCAAAAGCTTCATCACAGGTATGTTTTTACATAGTTAATGTTTGATCATTTGTCCTTTGGCAGCAGGGAATAAAGTTTAGACAACCCCTCTGGGGCAATGGTTGCCTGTGTTGCAGTAGAAAGAGAGTGGGTAAATGAGAGAGGAATCGTTAGAAGAATTGTAAAGTGGTACTGATAGTGATAGAATAGGATAATTAAATAGTTTAGAAATCCCACTAGGGGATTAAAGACAGAAAGGGAATTTTAACAGAGTTTGGGAGACTGTTGTAAGCCAATGACCAATAGAGAAAAGATCCAGTCACCTAGCAATAATCCACTCTACCTTGAATGAAGACCAGGCACATTCAAGTACCAGGCACACTCAAGCCACAAATCCTGATAGTTAAAACACAAGACAGTACATACGGGGTCTATGTCTTGTTACGTGAAGTCAGGGAGTTAATGGTCCTTGAAGAAGAGCATTTCTGTATGTAGCCAAGACAGAAATATAGGTGAAAGGGGAAAGAAACTAGGTGAAAGGGGACACTATACCTAAACCTGACATGAAAGACCACATTTTAGTATATGTTACCACCCTTCTGCTAATATACATATGATTTAAATAGCGCCATGACAGTCCAGTTAGACCACATAGGGGCAAAGGAGAAACTAATGATCTAAGCCTTGACATCTACCCAAAATGAGAAAGATGGACTTCTCCCCTCCCCACTTTTTCTTTGATTATAAAAACGTAGCCCCCTTTGTTCTTGGGGCTGTGCTCCCTTGTCTGCCCACTTGTATCTCTCACAAGCATCCTATGCTAATAAACTCACTCTTTGCCTATCACTTTGCCTCACGTTGAATTCTTTCTCTGCGGAGACAAAAGAAGCTGAGCTTCAGTAAATCCTGACACCAGGTGAGCAGTTTCAATTAAAAGACAGTGGGTTGGGGCTTCCTTGGTGGTGCAGTGGTTGAGAATCCACCTGCCAATGCAGAGTACTCGGGTTTGAGCCCTGGTCCAGGAGGATTCCAGGAGCAACTGGGCCCGTGTGCCACAGCTACTGAGCCTGTGCTCTGGAGCCCGCGAGCCACAACTGCTGAAGCCCGTGCGCCTAGAGCCTGTGCTCCACAGCAAGAGAAGCCACTACAATGAGAAGCCTGTGCACCGCAACAAAGAGTAGTCCCTGCTCGCCGCAACTATGAAAGCCCGTGCACAGCAGTGAAGACCCAACACAGCCAAAAATAAAAAAATAATAAATAATAATAATAATTTTTAAAAAGGACAGTGGGTCTGAGTCCCCTCCTAAGTCAGGGATCACGGGTTCAAGTCTCAATCTGAGGTGTGTCTGGGTGAGAGTCCCATCTGAGAAGGAGTGCAGTTTCAGTAGTGTGGGTGGAAATAATAAGCTACGAGTCCAAAATATAAGCATTTTCTCTGTCCTTTACGTCTAACATAAAGGCTAGAAGATGATCCTCAAAGACAAGATGTCTACCTGATTTTTTTAACCGAGGGAGTCAGAGAACTTCGTTTTGTTCAATCCAGAAAGGTCTGTGATATAAGAACCTATCCACTGAAATTAATATGAGTTATTACTTTGTATCTTATTTTCATGTGGGCTTCAGACCAAATGATTTTCCTAACATGTTTATAAATGGAAAGTACACAAGGTTTGTTTTTAGCATTGGTGATAATAAATTGGAAAATGCCTAAGTCTGTATTTATCACAGTGACAATAACGATAATGTTTGTAGGCCCACTAAATTCTGTTTGGTTTTGTATTCTTTGGTTCAACTGAAGGCATTGGCATTAAGGTAAGAAGAGACCTTAGCTATTGGGTAGATTTCTTTATAATAACAGGAGTACTCTTCTGGTTAATAATTAAATTACACTATTAAATCTTCAGATAGAGGAAAGGCAAATAAATAAATTTCAAAGGCATTAACATGTAATCTGTTTTTAGTGAGTATAAAAACAAAGACTCTAGTAGATCAATAAAAGTAACAACGACTTTAATAGGTTTTGACTTTGGTCTAAGCAGCTAGAGATTATGGGGTGTTCTTCCCCACCAAGAAGTATCCCACTGATGGAGATGTAAGGCTGAGGAATATGCTGATAAAGGGGTCCAATTCTCTAACTGCCTTGATTTGTTCTCTCCTGTATTTATTTTCGCATGCTTTTGGAACAAATTACCTCTGTACTACCTTACAGTTCTGCAGATTAGAAGTCCAACATGGGCTCATGAGTTAAAATCAAGGTGTCAGCAGGCCTATGTTCCTTTCAGGAGGCTCTAGGAAATAATTCACTTTCTTGGCTTTTCCAGATTCTAGGGGCCGCTCATACTCCTTGGCTTGTGGCCACTTTTCTCTACCTTCAAGGCCAGCAATGCAGCATTTCTTCCATCAGCACATCTCTTTCTGACCACAGCTGGGAAAATTTCTTCACTTTTCAGGGCTTATGTGATTAAATCTGACCCACCTGACTAACCCAGGATAATCTCCAATTTTGAGGTCCTTAAATTAGTCACATCTGCAAAGTCCCTTATGCCACATAAGGTAACCTATTCACAAGTTCTGGGATTAAAATCGGGATGTCTTTACGAGGGAGTCTTTATTCTGTCTACCACTGTTCCCTAGCCTAGAACGTGGAGTGGGGTGAGAGGTCAGCAGCCTTCCCACTTTTCTGCAAGGAACATTTCATGGAATATCTCCATTCTTAATCCGTCAAAGGGAAAGGTTTTCCAAAGTGGCAGTGCAAGAGTGAGATAGATAGGTATGCCTTTTCCCTTTTAAAATTAATAATAATAATAATAATAATACAGGAAAACCTCAGAAATATTGAGGGTTCAGTTGCAGACCTTCACAAAAAAACAAATACTAATAAAGCAAATCACACAAGCTTTTTGGTTTCCCAGTGCACATAAAATTATGTTTATGCCATACTGTAGTTTATTAAGTATGCAACAGTATTATGTCTAAAAAATGTACATACCTTAATTTAAAAATATTTTGTTGTGAGATTGTTTCAAGATGGCGGAGTAGAAGGATGTGCTCTCATTCCCTCTTGCAAGAACACCAGAGTCACAACTAACTGCTGAACAATCATTGACAGGAAGACAGTGGAACTCACCAAAAAAGATACCCCACATCCAATTAGCCCCACCAAAGAGCCCGGGTAGACTCCGCTGTTGGGTCGCCTCAGGCCAAACAACCAATAGGAGGGAACCCAACCCCACCCATCAGCAGACAAGGGGATTAAAGTTTTACTGAGCTCTGCCCACCAAAGCAACAGCCAGCTCTACTCACCACCAGTCCCTCCCACTAGGAAACATGCACAAGCCTCCTAGATAGCCTCATCCACCAGAGGGCAGAAGCAAGAAGAATTACAATCCTGCAGCCTATGGAACAAAAACCACATTCACAGAAAGACAGACAAGATGAAAAGGCAGAGCTATGTACCAGATGAAGGAACAAGACAAAACCCCAGGAAAACAATGAAACGAAGTGGAGATAGGCAACCTTCCGGAAAAAGAATTCAGAATAATGAGAGTGAAGATGATCCAGGACCTCGGAAAAAGAATGGAGGCGAAGATCAAGAAAATGCAAGAAATGTTTAACAAACACCTAGAAGAATTAAAGAACAAACAAACAGAGATAAGCAACACAATAACTGAAATGAAAACCACACTAGAAGGAATCAATGGCAGAATAACTGAGGCAGAAGAACGGATAAGTGACCTGGAAGACAGAATGTTGGAATTCACTGCTGCGGAACAGAATAAAGAAAAAAGAATGAAAAGGAATGAAGAGAATGTTGGAATTCACTGCTGCGGAACAGAATAAAGAAAAAAGAATGAAAAGAAATGAAGACAGCCTAAGAGACCTCTGGGACAACATAAAACACAACAACATTCACATTATAGGGGTCCCAGAAGGAGAAGACAGAGAGAAAGGACCAGAGAAAATATTTGAAGAAATTATAGTTGAAATCTTCCCTAACATGGGAAAGGAAATAGCCACCCAAGTCCAAGAAGCAAAGAGAGTCCCATACTGGATAAACCCAAGGAGAAACATGCTGAGACACATAATAATCAAATTGGCAAAAATTAAAGACAAAAAAAAATTACTGAAAGCAGCAAGGGAAAAATGACAAATAACATACAAGGAACTCCCATAAGGTTAACAGCTGATTTCTCAGCAGAAACTCTACAAGCCAGAAGGGAGTGGCATGACATACTTATGATGAAAGGGAAGAACCTACAACCAAGATTACTCTACCTGGCAAGGATCTCATTCAGATTCGATGGAGAAATCAAAAGCTTTACAGACAAGCAAAAGCTAAGAGAATTCAGCACCACCAAACCAGCTCTACAACAAATGCTAAAGGAACTTCTCTAAGTGGGAAACACAAGAGAAGAAAAGGACCTACAAAAACAAACCCAGAACAATTAAGAAAATGATCATAGGGACATACATATCGATATTTACCTTAAACGTGAATGAATTAAATGCTCCAACCAAAAGACACAGGCTTCCTGAATGGATACAAAAACAAGACCCATATAAACACTGTCTACAAGAGACCCACTTCAGAACTAGGGACACGTACAGACTGAAAGTGAGGGGATGGAAAAAGATATTCCATGCAAATGGAAATCAAAAGAAAGCTGGAGTAGCAATACTCATGTCAGATAAAATAGCCTTTAAAATAAAGAATGTTACAAGAGACAAGGAAGGACACCATAATGATCAAGGGATCAATCCAAGAAGAAGATAAAACAATTATAAATACATATGCACCTAACACAGGAGCACCTCAGTACATAAGGCAAATGCTAACAGCTATAAAAGAGGAAATCGACAGTAACACAACAATAGTGGGGGACTTTAACACCTCACTTACACCAATGGACAGATCATCCAGACAGAAAATTGATAAGGAAACACAAGCTTTCAATGACACAATAGGCCAGATAGATTTAATTGATATTTTTAGGACATTCCATCTAAAAACTGCAGGTTACACTTTCTTCTCAAGTGTGCACGGAACATTCTCCAGGACAGATCACATCTTAGGTCACAAATCAGGCCTCAGTAAATTTAAGAAAACTGAAATCA
>NC_041220.1:18909153-18909644 GCF_002837175.3 Physeter macrocephalus
ACCTCAACATAATAAAGGCCATATACAACAAACCCACAGCAAACATCATTCTCAATGGTGAAAAACTGAAAGCACTTCCTCTAAGATCCGGAATAAGACAAGGACGTCCACTCTCACCACTATTATTCAACAAAATTTTGGAAGTACTGGCCATGGCAATCAGAGAAGAAAAAGAAATAAAAGGAATACAAATTGGAAAAGAAGAAGTAAAACTGTCACTGTTTGCAGATGACATGTTACTATACATAGAGAATCCTAAAGATGCCAGCAGAAAACTACTAGAGCTAATCAATGCATTTGGTAAAGTTGCAGGATAAAAAATTAATGCACAGAAATCTCTTGCGTTCCTATACACTAATGATGAAATACCTGAAAGAGAAATTAAGGAAACACTCCCATTTACCATTGCAACAAAAAGAATAAAATACCTAGGAATAAACCTACCTAGGGAGACAAAAGACCTGTATGCAGAAAACTATAAGACACTGTAG
>NC_041220.1:18910500-18911360 GCF_002837175.3 Physeter macrocephalus
CCTAGGAATAAACCTACCTAGGGAGACAAAAGACCTGTATGCAGAAAACTATAAGACACTGTTGAAAGAAATTAAAGATGATACAAACTGATGGAGAGATATACCATGTTCTTGGATTGGAAGAATCAATATTGTGAAAATGGCTATACTGCCCAAAGCAATCTACAGATTCAGTGCAATCCCTATCAAATTACCAATGGCATTTTTTAAAGAACTAGAACAAAAAATCTTAAAATTTGTATGGAGACAGAAAAGACCCCAAGTAGCCAAAGCAGTCTTGAGGGAAGATAACGGAGCTGGAGGAATCAGACTCCCTGACTTCAGACTATACTACAAAGCTGCAGTAATCAAGACAATATGGTACTGGCACAAAAACAGAAATTTAAATCAATGGAACAGGAGAGATAGCCCAGAGATAAAGCCAAGCATCTATGGTCAACTAATCTATGACAAAGGAGACAAAGATACACAAGGGAGAAAAGACAGTCTCTTCAATAAGTGGTGCTGGGAAAACTGGACAGCTACATGTAAAAGAATGAAATTAGAACACACCCTAACACCATACACAAAAATAAACTCAAAATGTATTTGAGACCTAAATGGAAGACAGGACACTATAAAACTCTTAGAGGAAAACATAGGAAGAACACTCTTTGACATAAATCACGGCAAGATCTATTTTGATCCACCTCCTAGAGTAATGGAAATAAAAACAAAAATAAACAAATGGGACCTAATGAAACTTAAAAGCTTGTGCAAAGCAAAGGAAACAACAAACAAGATGAAAAGACAGCCCTCAGAATGGGAGAAAATATTTGCAAACAAATCAATGGACAAAGGATTAATCTCCAGAATATATA
>NC_041220.1:18912826-18925309 GCF_002837175.3 Physeter macrocephalus
AATTACTCATCCATAAAAAGGAATGAAATTGGGTCATTTGTAGAGACATGGATGGATCTAGAGACTGTCATACAGAGTGAAGTAAGTCAAAAAGAGAAAAACAAACATCATATATTAACGCATATTTGTGGAACCTAGAAAAATGGTACATATGAACTGCTTTGCAGGGCAGAAATAGAGACACAGATTTAGAGAACAAATGTATGGACACCAAGGGGGGAAAGCAGCGGAGGGGTGGTGGTGGTGGTGTGCTGAACTGGGCGATTGGGATTGACATGTATACACCGATGTGCATAAAATGGATGACTAATAAGAACCTGCTGTATAAAAAATAAATAAAATAAAATTCAAAAAAAATACTTTGTTGCCAAAAATGTCATCAGCTGAGCCTTCGCTGAATCATAGTAGTAACATCAAAGATCACTGGTCACAGATCATCATAACAAATAATAACAATAATGATATTAACAATAATAATAAAGTTTGAAATGTTGTAAGAATTACCAAAATGTGACAGAGTCACGAAGTGAGCAAATGCTGTTGGAAAAATGGTGCCAATAGACTTGTTTGACACAGGGTTGCCACAAACCTTCAGTCCGTAAAAAACACAATAACTGTGAGGCACAATAAAGCAAATTGCAGTACAACGAAGTATGCCTGTCGTGATAATAATAATAACAATAATAAAAATTCATTGGTGAGATCTGTCCTCTTAAGAAGAACTCTGAGAGCTGTACTTTGTATGAGTTGAGTGGCTGTCTAGCCTGCACATGAGACTGAGAGATAAAATACTACTACTTTGGTGATTATTTGTCTTGGCTGATTATACAATAGAACCAAAGGGCATCAAAGTCCATATCCAGACTCCTGGGCGGTCCATTTCCCTTCACTGCTACTTCGTCATTTTGCACTTCCCTGATTTTGCCCAAATATTTGCAGTTTGGGTGGAGCCACAGCTTACCAGTTAACCCAGATTTCTTTTCACCTGTATGCTATTATTCAACTTGTAAGTAAACTCCAGTCTAACAAAGTTCCTTTGAACTTTACATATCAAAGAAAAATCACTTTTTTAGACTAACATCTAAAGCAGCTCAGCACACATGGAGAGAGAGATGTCACAGCTGCGACTTAGAGACCCAAATGGGATGTTCTGGCAGGCTGTCACCTATAGACTAGAAACCTTTGATTTTAGAAAATGATTGCTTCTTATAGAGACGTTGGCCTTTGCTAAGTAATCCTTTCCTTTTATGCCTTGCCGTTGAAACTGTTTACAGTCAAGATGCTAACCTCTTACTTGTTCTTCCTTTGAATTGTTTTGTTAATTGTTACCCACAGATACTAGCGCACAATCAAGGCAGTTCTTTGTACACTACAATCAGGACTGAACAGATGAATGAATGGACAAAGGAGACGATGTTGTGCTGTAGATAAACCCAGGTCTATCAAGTCTTGGCTCCATTGATAACATCTCTATGGCCTTGGGCAGGTTAGCTTCTGTGGGCCTCAGTTTCTCCATCTAGAAAATATGTGTAATCATACCCACCTTGTACGTTTACTGTAAGAATTTGAGATAATATATGTAAAATCCCTGAAATACAGAAACTGGCAGAAAATCTCTCTCAATAGGAATCATTACCCAGTGTTTTGCTCTTTGGGGATTACACAGCTAACACTCAATAATCCACATGTGGGTTATTCTCTTTGCAAATTAGCTCCAGCAAAATTTTGAAAGTAAGTAGATTTTCCCATGAACTCCTCATTTACTCTTGGCCGACTTCCCACCACCAATCTCGTGTGTGTTTATAAAATGCACTCAATTTAAGAATAAGATACGTATACAAGAGTAGAAAGGTAAATCTGTGGCCACAAGTGGGATACATTATAAAACCAAACATTTGTGACATATGTATTCTCTAGCTTGCAGTTACTTGCCAAGATTGCTGAACAAGCCATTTGTAAAATTTTGAATTTCGTTGTATTAAATGGGGGGATAGGATGGCCAAATAATAGTGTGGTTTTGTAAATTTTTAATTTTTTTTTTTTTACTCAACACTTTTAGATCATGTCTATTGTATAAACACCAACATTAATTTTCAGCAAATATCTTTTGTGACATCTAAAATGTTTGCTCTCACTGGCTCCATTGAGATCATCAGATCAGTCATATCTGACCTCAGTCCCCTCTTTGGGACCCCAGAGAAGAGGACTAATCACTGTGGCTGGCTGATGAGTTACCAGCCATTCCATGGAGCTGAATCCCATAGGTAAATAGAGAAGGAGCAAGGTTCAAGCCACTGGAAAAGGCTGAAATATAAATACGTGGGGATGGTTAATAAAAGCAGTGAAAGTTGAAATTGAGGGTCTTAGGTTATAGTCCAGAAGGGAAGGCATCACAATTCCAAACCAAATTAAAGATACCGCACTTCAAATAAATTACCAGAGGCTGATGGATAAAGATTTCAAAATAAGGGGAAAAAATGACACTTGTGTTATTTCTGGTGTTTATGGATGAAGAAGAAAAAAAATGAACAGAAGGAAAAGAAGGCAAAGGCCAAGGACCTTCACAGGGAAGAGCAGGGCTGGGGTTGGCTGACTCCAACACCAGGCGAGCAAGAATGGGGTGCCTGTCGTGTGCTCTGCTTTTTGTTTCTTTTTCCACAGCTTTATTGAGATAAAGTTCACATACCAGAAAAGCCACCCACCTAAACTATACAGTGCAAAGGTTTTTAGTATATTCACAGATATGTGCAACCATCACCACAGTCAATTTTAGAATATTTTCATCACTCCAAAAAGAAACTTTTTGCCTTGTAGCTATGACCTCCCATCCTCCCTCCCCTAACCCTAAGCAACCACTAGTCTATCTTCCATCTCTACAGATTTGCCTATTCTAGACATTTCATATAAATAGAACTATATAATATGTTGTTTTGTGTCTGGCTTATTTCACTTAGCGTAGTGTTTTCAAGGTTCATCCATGCTGTAGCATGTATCCGTACTTCACTCCTATTTATGGCCAAGTGATATTCCACTGTAAGGCTATACCACATGAGTTAATCCATTTGTCAATTGATGGACATTTTGGTTGTTTCTACCTTTTGGCTATTATGATTATTATGAATAAACATTCATGCAAAAGTTTTTGTGTGGACTTATGTTTTCATTTTTCTGGTTATACACCTAGGAGTGGAATTGCTGGGTCATATGTTAACTCGATGTGTAGCCATTTGAGGAACTGTCAGGTTGTTTTCCAAAGTGGCTACACCATTTACATATTTACCAGCAGTCATAGGATGTTGCTCCACAACCTCACCTGCCGTTTACGCTCATCGTTTGGCTTTAAATAGCCTCTTCTAGTAAGTCAGATAGAGAAAGACAAATATATGATATTGCTATTATATGCAGAATCTTAAAAAAATGATAAAAATGAATTTATTTACAAAACAGATACAGACTCACAGACTTAGAGGACAAGCTTACGATTACTGGGGGGAAGTGGGGGAGGGAGGGATAGAGTGGGAGTTTGGGATTGACATGTACTTACAACTATATTTAAAATAAATAACCAACAAGGACCTACTGTATTGCACAGGGAACTCTGCTCAATACTCTGTAATAACCTAAATGGGAAAAGAACTTGAAAAAGAATAGATTCATGTGTATGTATAACTGAATCACTTTGCTGTACACCTGAAACTAACACAACATTGTTCACCAACTACACCCCAATAAAAAATAAATAGCTTCTTCTATGTGATAAAAGAAGTGAGATGAAAACACAGGATTTGCTTTTGGGCAAAAGAGCCCACTATTATTAGTGTTCAAAGAAATGCTGATGTTCTACTTTTTAAAAAAATTTATTTTATTGAAGTATAGTTGATTTACAATGTTGTGTTAATTTCTACTGTACAGTAAAGTGATTCAGTTATACATATATATACTTCTTTTTCATATTCTTTTCCATTAGGGTTTATCACAGGATATTGAATATAGTTCCCTGTGCTATACAGTAGGATCTTGTTGTTTGATTTTCTACTTTACGGCTGTGAGCTGTTTTTCAGCATGTGCTATAATAATTTGGATAGCGAAAGAAAAACCCAAAGCTGGATTGGAACTATGTAAAAACGAATTCCTATATTACCACTTACATAATAAACAGCCCAAAGTCTGCTCCCACCCCACCACCTTGAACTGGTGACCTGTTACTCCTTTTTGGTCCTGTGGGTGCCTTCCCCAGGTCACCGGCTTGAATTACGTCACCTGGGGCACAGCTCCCATTGGGCCTCTACTGCCTCCGATGCAACATGCAACAGAGTAAACATATTAAAATATTTCTAATTGTATAATATCTTCATTATTAGATTAACATCTGTTTTTTCCTCTAGTTTGTAGAGCACTGGGGCAAAGCGACCTTGGCTATCTTTCCCCTGACACCCCCAGCGTCCAGCACTTGTGTGCACTCTGTAGGTATTTGTTGAATGAAGGAGCAGGAGGGTTTTACACTAAAGTTTTCCTGCTTAACGAAAATTTTCAGCAAGTGTGTACAATTTAAGCTTTACCAAGGTGTTTGCTTTGTTTAAATACAAAAAGCCCAAGCTGCATCTTAGCTTTTTGACATGCTCCAAGAGCAGGCTTATTTTACCAGCAAATTGCTCCCTGAGTCAGCTAATGCTAAGGTATGTTCAATACTTGTCTAAAAACTATCCTAATCTTCCCTAACAGAGGCCAGAGTCAAGCTGATACAGCTCTTCTGACATTTGGGAGGCTCTGATTCTGTCAGTCATTTTCTGTTCTTTATCGTGTGTTTTTTTTTCCAAAGGAAAAAGCTGTTTTCCTGTGTGTGAGAACATTCTCTCCTATCTAATAATGCTCAGTTGTCTTTCTGTTCCATCAGTGTGCAGGAAACCACCTGTCCAATTGAGATCAGAGCTGGGCGTGTCAGTGTCTCATTTTATATAGAAGTGCAGCTGTCAGATCAGGGATCAAAGCCTTGCTTTTAATGAAAGCAAGTCATTTTTTACCAATATGACTGTAGAATTTATATGAATACAGCTACCTGGATCAAATGATTGGCATTTGTACTTCTCAGGCTCCAGTCATTTTAACAATGACTTGGTTTTCCAAATAAAAGGACGAGGGAAACCTCTGCTCCCTCCCTTCCAATCCTGCCCCGTCTGCTGTGGTCTCTAAATGGTGGGTTGTCTCCTGGGTCTTGCTTGAGAGATCTGTTTTATTTAACCAATAGCATTAAAAAATTTTCTTTGTGGATTAAAGGCCAGTATTTAAAATTGGGAAGATTTCACATAAAATTTTGACTTTTCAACTTTTCTTGAAAAATCAAGCACTAGCAATACTGGGTAATGTTCCCACGAGGCAAATAACGTGGCCTCTAAGATGGTCCCCAGTGATCCCACTTCCTGGTACGCATGCGCCTGTGACATCTCTTCCCCGTGAGTGTGGGCTGAACCTGGTTTTTGTCTCTCCTGAGGTTAGGTTACGAAAGACTAATTTCCATCTTGTTTTCTCTCTTTCTTCTTTGCTTGACCTGGAGGGGAGCTGGCTGGCATGTTGGGAGCTGCCCGAAGGAGACACCCACGTGGCAAGGAACTGATGCCTCCAGCCAACAGCCAACAAGGACCCGAGGCCTGCCAACAGCCACGCCATCAGTTTGGATGTGCGTCCTCTCCCAGCTGAGCTTTAGGGTGAAATCACGGACACAGCTGACACATTAATTATTGTCTGATGAGCGAACCTGGACCAGCGGACCCAGCTAAAGGATGTTTGGATTCCTGGTCCACAATATACGCGTATAAATCAAGAAAATATATATTTGTTTTAAGAGAGTAAGTTTGGGGGTAATTTGTTACATAGTAATAATAGGTAACTAATTCAGTGAGCACAGCTATGCCCTTTGGAAGGCATACGTTCTCTCTGGTTTGTGCCTGTCCAGCCCTCCCCAGGGTGACTGAGACCCAGCCCCGCACTGTGCAGTAGGCCGCCATTCGCTGAGTCACCCCATCAGGACCTAGAGTCGCCCCTCAGTCACCCAGTCGCCAAACCCTCCAGGATCGACCTCTGGTTCTCATTCCCCTTTCTTCACTCTGCCCTCTCTTCCCAGGGTTCAGCCCCTCACCATGTCTTGCTTGGGCTATGGCAACAGTCTCCTAATTCTCCTCTCTGCTTCCTGTCTCCCCACCATCAATTCATCTCGCCACACTGCTGACAGAGTGCTCTTTCTAAACTCTCTCCAGGATAAAATCCAAGCATCTGGGCTTGGCTTCCAAGGCCCTCTCTACCCAAGCCTGCCCCACACTCCAGCTGCACCTCTCCCACACCCCTCCTCGCTCCAGTCACCTGAAACTCCTCGCTAACCCTTAAACGTGCCACAGGAAGCAAACGCCCCTTTGCCCACACTGATCCCTTGGCTCCCAAGGAAACATCTCTTCCCTGCCTGGTGACCACACCTCCTCCATCGCCATCACCTCCTCCGTGAAGCCATTATTGAATCATACCCCAAGCGATTAACTGCTTCTTCCTTGCTGTCCCTACAGCCTTCAGTTCATGCACCTGCCTCCTTACCTGTCACTCCTCTCTTCCTGGTTAGTAAGCTCCGTGAGGAAGGGATGCTGAGATAGCCGTCCTGCGTTTCCAACACAGTGTCCGGCACAAGGGAGGTACTCAGTTCACAACATTGTTTCCACAAAACAAGAACAACCAAGATGATTCTATTGTGTCCCCTTCATGTCACCCCTTTGACAGTCCTGCTCTCTGGAAGAGAAGCCACCCAACTTTCCCTCTTCTTCTCAGCCTTCAGGTCGCAGCTTGAATGGCACTCCCTCAAAGAACACTCCCTAATCCTTAGACCACACTGACAACCCCTCTCGGTAAGACTCAGCACCGACGTAATCACTTACACAGCGTTTGTGCATTCCAGACACCGTTCTAAGTGATTTGTATATAGATTAGTTCATTTAATCCTCACAACAATCAATCTGGGTCACCCTGATTGAAATGGAGGCATTTCAACCCAAGCAGTCTGACTTGGGGTCCATGTACCTAACAGCTTCTTTAATGCCTGTTTATCAGCGCCTCCCTTCCCCCGCCACTCACAGAAACAAGCCATTAGATAGCAGGCCCTAAGAGGACAGGGTCAGGCCTACCTTGTCGGTGCTTCCCCAACCCCAAGCCGACTCTGGGCTCCTGAGAACAGACGGACAAAGGAACTTTTGGAACCCAGTGATTTGTACCTGGTCCCCCAGGCTGGGCTTTGCACCTGATCCCCTAGGTCAAGGGATGCACCTGTGAGTGGCCCACCTCAGAGAGCCAACAGGAGTTTGCCACGTCTCACGACAAGGCCAGGTTTCTAAAGCTTGATAATGCAGAGATTTGCAGCAGGTTGCAACCTTCTCAGAAAGCGGGAGACATCCAAGCTCCATATCTGGGCATGAACGCCAGGGGCCTGCTCTGCCACTGGCCACTGAGTGAGATCCAGGAATGACCCTGTATCAACTCCTCACAATGAAAGAGCTGCTGTCTAGTAAGCCCAGCTACAGTGTTCCAGAAACTCCCTGCTCTGATCTCAAAACCTCACAGCGCTTCAAGGAAACTAGCCTGTCAGAGCCTGAGATCACAAGGGCACACTTCCTGATGGCAGTGCTTCTTCCCCAGCACCTAGAACAACCCAGGGTGGCCCAGAGTGGGTGCTAGATAAATACTGTCTGGTGAACTTTATAGATGGGGCTCAGCAAGTTCCAGCGACAAGCCCATCGCCATATACAGCTGGCAAGTTGTATAGTCGGGATTTCAAAGTAAGTCTCTCTGAAGCTAAATCATGCTTTTCCCACTATTTCACACTGAATTTCCCATCCCCAGTCATTTCCCATTCCCAAGAAACTTCTCAGTATTATTAGGGTCTTGATGGTTGAGAGGTGAGGGCCATGACACCCAGGGACCAAAATATGGCTCTCATAAGTTGTACTTATTTATTTAGGTTATTTTTGTTTACTTTCATTTTTTTTGGTCGTGCCACACAGCATGCGGGATCTTGGCTCCCAGACCAGGGATACAACCCATGCCCCCTGCAGTGGAAGTGCGGAGTCCTAACCACTGGACTGCCAGGGAAGTCCCCTTAAAAGTTATACTTATGTGGCTTAGCCTGGCTGTGGATGTCACAGCACCTCAAATGTTCTGTCTTAAAGCCAACTGGGGCCATAGAAGTGTGGAAACCACACTCCCCTCCCTCATTATCCCTCAGGCCTGCCTTTTCCCTTTATTGTCATTGTTGGTAAAAAAAAAAAAAAAAAAGAGTCAGAAAGCCTCTTTTTGCATTCCCTTTTTCCTGATCATTCACGTCAGCAGGTTTCTCCTTTTCCTGAACGTTTGTGAGTCACGGATGTCCCCTGTTAAACGCATTGCTTTCAGGGCTGACTTTCGGGCTGGATTAAAAGGTAGGCAGTCCTGTACAAGCGTTAACTCACGGTCATGCGCTGCATTTTTAATGGCCCAGGAGCTGCTGAAGTATAAAATGACATATCTTTTAAAAACGACTGACCTCATTTCACTCCATAAAAATGCTGGGCTCGTTATTTATGCAGAGAACCTATCTCCTCACTATAAATATTGGAAAGAAATTTCCATCTTCACCCTCCTATGTTACATATTTTTGAGATTCTATTTCTGTTACTTTCAAAAAAAAAAATAACAACAGGAGAAAGTGTTATGGATACCTTGGAAAAAGATGAGCTACTCTAACCAGCTATGGAACCGGTGCTATCAGATAGGAATTGATCGTCCTCCCCGCCTACTATGCCCTTTCTTGTTTGGTGTCTGTGTGTGCGTGTGTCTGTCTGTGAGGCTAGGAATGGGGAGAAAAGCCCTGCAAACATCTGAGCTGGTTGACCACAGCTCTCAATTTACAAATTTAAAAATTGCCACTGCGGTGGCTAGAGTAGATGGCAGAAGAGTAAGACACGGAGACCACCTTCCTCCTCACAGATACATCAGAAATACATCTACACGTGGAACTGCCCCTATAGAACACCCACCGAACGCTGGCAGAAGACCTCAGACCTCCCACAAGGCAAGAAACTCCCCACGTACCTGGGTAGGGCAAAAGAAAAAAGAAAAAACAAAGACAAAAGAATAGGGACGGGACCTGAACCAGTGGGAGGGAGCCCTGAAGGAGGAAAGGTTTCCACACCCTAGGAACCCCTTCGCAGGCGGAGACTGTGGGTGGCGGAGGGGGAAGCTTCGGAGCCGCGGAGGAGAGCACAGTAACGAGGGTGCGGGGGGCAAAGCGGAGAGATTCCCGCACAGAGGATCGGTGCCGACCAGCACTCACCAGCCCGAGAGGCTTGTCTGCTCACCCGCCGGGGCGGGCGGGGGCGGGGAGCTGAGGCTCGGGCTTCGGTCGGAAGCCGGGAGAGGACTGGGGTTGGCGGCGTGAACACGGCCTGAAGGGGTTAGTGCGCCACGGCTGGCCGGGAGGGAGTCCGGGAGAAGTCTGGAGCTGCCAAAGAGGCAGGAGACCATTGTTTCCTGGTGCGCAAGGAGAGGGGATTAAGTGCGCCGCTTAAAGGAGGTCCAGAGACGGGCGTGAGCTGCGGCTATCAGCGCGGACCCCAGAGACGGGCATGAGACGCTAAGGCTGCTGCTGCCGCCACCAAGAGGCCTGTGTGCGAGCACAGGTCACTCTCCACACCTCCCCTCCCGGGAGCCTGTGCAGCCCGCCCCTGCCAGGGTCCTGTGATCCAGGGACAACTTCTCCGGGAGAACACACGGCATGCATCAGGCTGGTGCAACATCACGCCGGCCTCTGCCTCCGCACGCTCGCTCCGCAGCCGTACCCCTCCCTCCCCCCGGCCTGAGTGAGCCAGAGCCCCCTAATCTGCTGCTCCTTTAAGCCCGTCCTGTCTGAGCGAAGAACAGACGCCCTCAGGCGACCTACATGCAGAGGCGGGTCCAAGTCCAAAGTTGAACCCCAGGAGCTGTGCGAACAAAGAGGAGAGGGGGAGGTCTCTCCCAGCAGCCTCAGAAGCAGCGGATTAAATCTCCATAATCAACTTGAAGTGCCCTGCATCTGTGGAATACCTGAATAGACAGCAAATCATCCCAAGTTGAGGAGGTGGACATTGGGAGCAAGATGTATTATTACTTTCCCCTTTTTTTCTTTTTGTGAGTGTATTATGTGTGTGCTGCTGTGTGAGATTTTGTCTGTATAGCTTTGCTTTCACCATTTGTCCTAGGGTTCTGACCATCCCGTTTTTTTTGTTTGTTTTCTTTACTTTAAAAAATTTTTCTTCTTAATAATTATTTTTATTTTAATAACTTTATTTTATCCTACTTTACTTTTTCTTTCTTTCTTTCTTTCTTTCTTTCTTTCTTTCTTTCTTTCTTTCTCCCTTCCCTACAGACACCCCAAAACACACCACCAGAGGTGGACCTGCCCACCAGAAAGACAAGATCCAGCCTCATCCACCAGAACACAGGCAGTAGTCCCCACAACCAGGAAACCTACACAACCTATTGTCCTTCCTTTCTTCCTTCCTTCCTTTCTTCCTTCCTTCCTTTCTTTCTTTCCTTGCTATTTTTTCTGCCTTTTATTCTGAGCCGTGTGGATTAAAGGCTCTTGGCACTCCAGCCAGGCATCAGGGCTGTGTCTCCGAGGTGGGAGAACCAACTTCAGGACACTGGTCCACAAGAGACCTCCCAGCTCCACGTAATATCAAACAGCAAAAATCTCCCAGAGATCTCCATCTCAACACCAAGACCCAGCTTCACTCAACGACCAGCAAGCTAGTGCTGAACACCCTGTGCCCAACAACTAGCAAGACAGGACTACAGCCCCATCCATTAGCAGAGAGGCTGCCTAAAATCATAATAAGGCTACAGACACCCCAAAACACACCACCAGAGGTGGACCTGCCCACCAGAAAGACAAGATCCAGCCTCATCCACCAGAACACAGGCAGTAGTCCCCACAACCAGGAAACCTACACAACCTATTGAACCAACCTTAGCCACTGGGGACAGACACCAAAAACAACGGGAACTATGAACCTGCAGCCTCCAAAACGGAGACCCCAAACACAGTAAGATAAGCAAAATGAAAAGACAGAAAAACACACAGCAGATGAAGGAGCAAGGTAAAAACCCACCAGACCTAACAAATGATACTCTAGATGGGCTCAATAGCAGAATAACTGAGGCAGAAGAACGGATAAGTGACCTGGAAGATACAATAGTGGAAATAACTACTGCAGAGAAGAATAAAGAAAAAGAATGAAAAGAACTGAGGACAGTCTCAGAGACCTCTGGGACAACATTAAAGGCACCAACATTCGAATTATATGGGTCCCAGAAGAAGAAGAGAAAAAGAAAGCGACTGAGAAAATATTTGAGAGATTATAGTTGAAAACTTCCTTAATATGGGTAAGGAAATAGTCAATCGAGTCCAAGAGGCACAGAGAGTCCCATACAGGATAAATCCAAGGAGAAACACACCAAGACACATATTAATCAAACTATCAAAAATTAAATACAAAGAAAGATATTAAAAGCAGCAAGGGAAAAACAACAAATAACACACAAGGGAATCCCCATAAGGTTAACAGCTGATCTTTCAGCAGAAACTCTGCAAGCCAGAAGGGAGTGGCAGGACATATTTAAAGTGATGAAGGAGAAAAACCTACAACCAAGATTACTCTACCCAGCAAGGATCTCATTCAGATTTGATGGAGAAATTAAAACCTTTACAGACAAGCAAAAGCTGACAGAGTTCAGCACCACCAAACCAGCTTTACAACAAATGCTAAAGGAACTTCTCTAGGCAAGAAACACAAGAGAAGGAAAAGACCAACAAGAACAACCCGAAACAATTCAGTAAATGGTAATAGAACCATACATATCGATAATTACCTTAAATGTAAATGGATTAAATGCTCCCACCAAAAGACACAGACTGGCTGAATGGATACAAAAACAAGACCCATATATATGCTGTCTACAAGAGACCCACTTCAGACCTAGGGACACATACAGACTGAAAGTGAGGGGATGGAAAAAGATATTCCATGCAAATGGAAATCAGAAGAAAGCTGGAGTAGCAATTCTCATATCAGACAAAATAGACTTTAAAGTAAAAACTATAACAAGAGACAAAGAAGGACACTATATAATGATCAAGGGATCGATCCATGAAGAAGATATAACAATTGTAAATATTTATGCACCCAACATAGGAGCACCTCAATACATAAGGCAAATACTAACAGCCATAAAAGGGGAAATCGACAGTAACACAATCATAGTAGGGGACTTTAACACCCCACTTTCACCAATGGACAGATCATCCAAAATGAAAATAAATAAGGAAACACAAGCTTTAAATGATACATTACACAAGATGGACTTAATTGATATTTATAGGACATTCCATCCAAAAACAACAGAATACACATTCTTCTCAAGTGCTCATGGAACACT
>NC_041220.1:18928942-18958256 GCF_002837175.3 Physeter macrocephalus
GTGGGATAGGGAGGGTGGGAGGGAGGGTGATGCAAGAGGGAGGAGATATGGGAACATATGTATATGTATAACTGATTCACTTTGTTGTAAAGCAGAAACTAACACCATTGTAAAGCAATTGTACTCCAATAAAGATGTTAAAAAAAAAAAGGAAAAAAAAATTGCCACTAAGTTCAGAAAATATGTGCCTCTGTAAGAAACTGATCATGCTGGACTTGTATGCTGGTGGATGAAGCAGTTGCTTACTATATGGCACAGTTTGAGGTTCATCCTGAAAACCAGCTACCTGAGTTTCAATACTGTTAGGGTCAGATTTGCTATCCTGGCTCCCATGCTATTAATCTGGGAGTTAAGAGGTAGCGTATAATCAAATGTGAGCAGACTAGACTGAAGAGACAGTATCCTGAAATGGAAACCACATAGGATTTAGAATCTCAGCTCTGCCATTACTCACTGTGTGTCCTTTGCCAAATCACTCACCCTCTCGGAACCTCATTTGCCCCATCTCTAAAATAAGTTTAATGATATTTACGTCACAGGGTTGTAACAAGGGTAAAATGAGAGAATATTCATGAAAGCCCTGGGGCCTCCCACCTACTCCCTTAAACTGGGGCTGGAAGCTCAGTTTAGCCCTCCTGAGGCTTAACTGATGATGACATAGTGCCCACAACAGCTCTGTCCCATGCTTAGTTAGCTTTCCTTGCCTTTCTCTCAGCCTAGGGTCTCTTGTGGTTTGTAGTTTCCTCTCATTCTCAATATTCTTGAGTGATCATGTGTTTGCAGGTCAGATGATGGGTAGAAAATGAATAAACACTACTGAAAAGTGGAAGCATGGGGACAGAAAGCAAAATGCCATTCATGAAGTTTTTGCCAGTCCTCACACTATGCACATTTTGGTATCTTAAGGCGACCTCCAACCTGCTGTGCGGTTTTGGGATCCTTGAATCTTTACCTCCTCGGCACCCTGTAATGAGCTCTCAACAAAGAACCACGGCCTCAGCCCCCCCAAGCTAGAGTGTGTGGAATCCCAGCAACGTGGGATGGGATGGCATAGAGGTTAAGTGCTCTGGAGCCAGATGGCCCACTCGCGAATCCTGCCCTACACTTGTCAGCCAGCAGACCCCTGGCCTTGCCAAACGTCCTTATGTCTCAGCTGTCTCATGTATGAGACGGGAATATGACTAATACTTCCTTGTTAAGTAATTCCCGTTAATATTTGTTATGGACTAGATGTTTGTGTTCCCCCCAAATTCAAATGCTGAAATCCTAACCCTGAATGTGATGGTGTTAGGAGGTGGGGCATTTGAGAAGTGATTAGGTCATGGGGGTGCAACCCTCAGGAATGGGATTAGTGCCCTAATAAAAGAGACTCCAGAGAGCTCTCTCACCCCTTCCACCATGTGAGGACACAGCGAGAAGACAGCTGTCTGTGAACCAGGAAACAAGTCCTCACCAGACACCAAATTTGCTAGCACCCTAGTCTTGGACTTCCCAGCTTCCAGAACTGTAAGAAACATATGCTTGTTGTTTAAGTCACCCAGTCTATGGTATTTTTGTTACAGCAGCCCTAAGGGACTAAGACAATAACACCAATATCAGCATTGGTGTTATTTTAGCTTTTTGGTCTCGGGAAATGAACTTGTTTAGTTCCACTAGTTATGAAGAACAGAAGCTCCTTAAACCAATGCAAGTAAAAAGGATCATGAAGAGATATGATAGAATCTCAGGGAAATGTAATGCAGGAAGTGTAGCCAAACCTCATGAGAACTGGAAACCCATCTGTCTTTCTATCTCTCTCCCTGCACATACACACATATACATAGAAAGAGAGATTTTCATCATTGTTTCTCTCTTTGCACTTGCCCTTCACCACGTGGCAGCTCAGCATCCCCTCTTTCTCATGGTTTCTGCTCTCCACACAACTTCAACTTGTATGTGGCATTAGCTCACCAGAGGCCAACTCCCATCCTGACACCACTGGGCCTTAAATGTCTAATTTCCATGGCCCTGTCACTGTATACATGGCACTGTATTTCCCAGTCAAATTCTAGAGAGAAGATAACTGGATTTTGACTAGATTATGGATTGGTTCTTTGAGGGTCAGATATGGTAACCCCTGGTTTAATCGGCTGTGATTGGCAAATGTTGGTCACATAATACAGAATCACTCTGTTCAAGGGATGTAGGTAGGGCTCATTAAGCCAGAAGGAGATCTACCATAAGTAAAAATTTCAGAAGATAAATTTTACTTTAACCATGAAAACTGTTCACTTTTAATTTTTGTAGAAAAATGTTTTCATAATACATTACTCATGTTCCCATGTTTATAAAACAGGTTTTTTTGTTTAAAATTGATATATGACTCTTAGAAACTCTTATAACTCTTAGAGAATATACAAAAAGAATATTAAAGATAAAAATCAACTTCAATCTTCCTATTTAGAAATTAATCTGGTTAACATGTTTATATATTTCTTCTTTTTTTCCCTTGTTATTTTGTTTTTCACGGTTATGATATATTATTATTTTGTAACACGGTTTTTTGGGGTTTTTTTGGTTCATTTGTTGGTTTTGGTTTTGGTTTTGGCTTTGGTTTTGGTTTGAGTTCCCCAGAAACAAATTCTGAAATAAAGATTCAAGAGCACATACTGGGGACTTCCCTGGTGGCACAATGGTTAAGAATCCGCCTGCCAATGCGGGCGATATGGGTTTGATCCCTGGTCTGGGAAGATCCCACATGCTGCAGAGCAACTAAGCCCGTGCGCCACAACTACTGAGCCTGCGCTATGGAGCCCGCTTGCCACAACTACTGAAGCCCACGTGCCTAGAGCCCATGTTCTGCAACAAGAGAAGCCACCACAATGAGGAGCCCGTGCACCGCAATGAAGAGTAGTAGCCCCCTCCCACCACAACTAGAGAAAGCCAGCGCACAGCAACGAAGACCCAATGCAGCCAAAAATAAACAAAGAAACAAATAAATAAATAAATAAATTTTTAAAAAGAAAAGATAAAAAGAGCATATTCTGTATTTTGAAGGCAACCCCAGGAAACACCAGAAGGAAAATGGGGAAGAGATACAGGGAAGGGGAATGTCCAGTCACTACTGCTATGTAATAAGTTATTCCTTATTGGTATAAAAACAACAGAACCATTTTATTTTGCATTCAACTTTGTGCATCAGGAATTTAGGAAGGGCTCAGTGGAGAGACATCCACTGGGGCTGCAGGCATCTGAAGGCTCTGCTGGGCTGGATGGTCCAGATGATCTGCTCACATAGCCTGAGCCTGATGGTTGACCTCAAGCTCAGTTAGGGTTGTCGACCAGAGTATCTGCATATGGGCTCTCCAGCAGAGCAGCCTCAATGGAGTCAGACTTCTTACCTGGTGACTGGTTTCCCAAGAGTGAGTGCCCAAGAGAACCTGATGGCCTTTTATGGTCTAGCCTTGGAAATGATATAGCATAAATTCTGCCATACTCTTTTAGTCAAAGCTGTCACAAGCCCACATGGGAAGGGGACATAGACCCTACCACTTAATGGGAGTAATGCCAAAGAAGTTGGGACCTTTAAAAAAAATCACCACAGGAGGGAAGCCAATAAGTTGTGTGTAATTAATCCAGTTGGCACTGTGTTGCAACTGGAGTTGAGTTCTTCTGGAGGACGCTTAGAAACAGAGTACGAAACATCTCAAAATTGTCCTCACGGAAGGCAGAGGAAGCTAAAGTATTTAACCTCCAATTTCCTATTAGTAATTTTTTAGGGCTGGGAAGTTTGGGGAGGGAACAATAATTCCCCTAGGAATCGATGGGCATTCCCCTAGTATTGACTTCTAAGCATGCTCCTTGGCCAGAGGAAAGCTTCAGGCAGAGAGCTTCATGTGATCACAGCAAGCAGCCTTTCAGGAGCAGAGATCTGAACAGAGATGAATGCCAGGGGGTTCTCAGGAAGCTACCAACAATATCTCCTACAGCGTATCTTAAGCATTTTTCCTTGCCATTAAATATTCTTTGTGATGACTTTTAATGGTTACATAGATATCTTGTTGTTTAAGTAACACCTCTGTGCATAAAGCTGAGGGCTGGGGGGAAAAATCACACCACACACCACTGTATCCATTAATGCCTGCCCATGTTCTCTAACTTTAGACAACTGTGAAAATTAATAGAGGAAACCACAACTAAAATTGGAGTTGGGAAGGACTGTAGAGGAGATCTCATGCCCTACGGCTTGTCATCAATTCCCCCAGATGGGAAAGAAGTACCTTGCATCTCCAACGGGAAGGTGTCTCTACTTTACCACCTTAGGAGGAAGGAAGATTTTCTTCTTGCCCAGCAACAAGCCCAGCCAATGGAAAACACCACAGCTTGGCCAATAAGAAGCCATCATCACCCTGAACTCTTAGTTTCCTCCAATGAACTTTCATTTTTCTTTTGCTAATGACTTCCTTGTCCCACCCTTCTTTCTATAAAAGCCTTCCATTTTGTATAACTCCTTGGAGTATCTCCATTTGCTAGATGGATACATGAATTGTTTAATAAAGCCAATTAGATCTTCAAATTCGCTCAGTTGAATTTTGTGTTTTTTTTGTTTTGTTTTGTTTTGTTTTTACGGTACGCAGGCCTCTCACCGTTGCGGCCTCTCCCGTCGCGGAGCACAGGCTCCGGACGCGCATGCTCAGCGGCCATGGCTCACGGGCCCAGCCGCTCCGCGGCACGTGGGATCCTCCCGGACCGGGGCACGAACCCGTGTCCCCTGCATCGGCAGGCGGGCTCTCAACCACTGCGCCACCGGGGAAGCCCGAATTTTGGGTTTTTTAACAGCACCAATTACTCCTCTTTCTGATTCTCGTTGGTTACTCCCTCTCTTTACACCAAACTATCACCTCTTCCCAAGATCTGTTTTCAGTTGTATCCCCTCTACTTTCAGGAGATGGTTCAGTCTGTTTCAATGAGAGATGCAAGTCATCAGAGATGACCAACCATGTTATCCCTTTCTACCTACCCATTTTCCTTTATCTAATCCCTTTCTCATTTCTTTTCTTCCCATCTCAGAATGTGAGTAGTCCCTCCTTCAGTTCTAGACCAACCCTCATGCTCCCTTCCTCCACATGAATCCCGGCCCCAACCCCACCTGAGTTCTCCCTGCCTCCTCCTACATCCTGTCCCTTTGGCTCTCCTCTCTCTCCTTTACCTTCCACCTCTCACTCACTCTTTGCTCCTCCCCACCTCCCTATAAACATGCCCAAGGCCTTCTTCTGACTAAAATAATATGCCCTTAGCAATCTAGCAACTGTATGCTCTCTCTCCTCACTTTCCATTCATTCCACAATCTACTGCATTTGAGCCTCTGCCCGTACCATTCTTCTGAAGCTGCACTCGCTATCAATCAACCACCAGTTGCCAACTCTGGAGGATAAGTCTTAACTTCCTGGCTCTTAGACCTCTGGTGCATGTGAATTCACTGACAGCTCTCCTCTTTCTTAAAGCTCTCTGTTCTCTTGGCCTCCGGGACTCCTCAGTCTCCTGACTCACCATACCTTAGGAACATTGCTTCTCTCTCTCTTTTTTTGGCCACGCTTCCTTTGGCTAATCCAAAATGCTGCTGTTTCCTGTCTAGCGCTTGCTTTTTTATTTATACTTTCCCCCTAGGTGATCTTATCCTCTTTCATGTTCCCAATTATAAGTCTACAGTGCTTCATCTGAAACTCTCAGGACCAGGTGGCTTAAGAATCCAGAATTTTTCAGATTCTGGAAAGGTTATAAGGAACATATACTGAAAATTATATACTGGGCCCAGTAGAGCCTGGGATAGCACCTTCTAATAAAACACAAGAATATTTCTGTAGCAAAACACAGAAATAGTCACACTAAGTAGGATTTTTAAAGGGGCTAGAAATAGTTTTTGATTTTTTAAAAAATATTTATTTATTTGGCTGCGCTGGGTCTTAGCTGTGGCACACAGGATCCTCGTTGCCACATGCAGGATCTTTTAGTGGCAGCATGCGGGATCTAGTTCCCCGACCAGGGATCAAACCCAGGCCCCCTGCATTGGGAGCGTGGAGTCTTAACTGCTGGACCACCAGAGAACTCCCAGGGCTAGAGATAGTTTTCATGTACATTTAGGTTATGTTTTAGTGTCAAAAGTGCCAGCAAATGAATTTTTTTTAAGACTTTTGGTTTTTAGACTTTTTTTTTGGATTTGGAAATTGCAAGTAAGGGATTGCAGACCAGTACCACCAGTGTGCTGATATAACTCTCAAATCTTTATTTCCAGGCTGCAGCATTACATGGAGGTTTAGGCTTAGCTGTCTGAAACCTGTTAGATATCTCTACCTGGATGTCTTATAGACATATCAAGCTCAACTCATTCAAAACTGAGTATCATCCCCTCTGTCTCAGGTCCAGTCCCCTGAGAAACAGAATCTGAGACAGGTATCTGTGAGCAGATTTACTGAGGAGTGCTTTAGGGTGTAGCACCTGGAGGCCAGTGAGGGAAGCAGGATTAGGCACAGGGAGAAGCTGAAGTGTGCTGCAGACACAACATGAGCCTCAGCTGATCTTCAAGGGAACTCTGGGGCTGGAATGGCCCTTCAGAGTTTTCTTGAGCTGAGAAAAGGAGACCCAGTCTTTGTGTCCCTACATCAACCAGTCATTGAATACGGGCTTCACCTGGCAACGGGGCATACCCTTGAGCAAAGTAGCTCCCTTAGGCCAGAGGGGACTCTTCCATAAGCCATCAGCAGCCATTATTCCTGAAGGCTGAGGAAATGATGGCTTCCATCTTGAACACGGTGCACCATCCTGCAGTATCCATTGCAAGCTCTCCCACTGCTTTCTGTGTCTGCCATCCACTCAGACACCCAAGTTTATAGCTTCTAGTTGTCCTGGACTTCTCTACACCTGATACCACTTCCACATCTGGTAACTCATCACATTCCACCAATTTACTCTTTTAGATAAACTTTTAAAATCTGCCTCATCTTCTCCATCCTTATGTCCAATGACCTTATTCAGCCTCACATTGTCTCTTTCTTGCCTGGTTTACTGCGATTGCCTCCTACTTGTTCTCCTTTCTTTCGTTCTTTTCCCAATAACATCCATTTTCTGCACATGCCAAGAATGAACTATCTAAAACTCAAATCTGTACAGGGCTAGAAATCCTCCAATAGTTCACCATTGCCTACAGGGTAAACTCCAGGTTCCTCAGCCTATTATACAGGGATCTCTATGAGCTCACCCCTGTCTGGCTCTCCTGGGCCACCTATCCCAATACTTAATATCCCGGCAGCCCCTGAACGGCAACGTGTTCCCCTCTTGCACTCTATGCTGCTTCTTGTCTCCCTCCTTTCACTCATGTGGTCCTCTCTGCCTAGATGCCCTTCACCCCCCCCTCAACTCATCCTCTAAGACATGGCTCAGTTATCACTTGTTCTAGGGGGACTCTTCTATGTCCCCATCCCCAGTCTCGGTTGAGTGCACTTTCTCTGCATTTATAATGTCCTATCCATACGTCTCCCATCAGCATCCTGTGTTATAATTAGATGTGTTGCTGCTTCTTGAAAACCAGGACAATGGTCTCATCTTTTTAACCCTCTCACCTAGCTCAGAGCCAGGGACACAATACGCTCTCAATAAAAGCTTGTTGAATGAGTGAATGAAAGATTGTAATAATTATAATAGCTAATGTTTATTAGAGTTTAGTGTGTGCCAGGCACTGTGTTAAGGGATTCACATATATTTTTTCATCTTATCCTTAAACAATTTTATAAGAAAGTACCATTTTTTCCCATTTTCCTGATGAAGAAACTGAGGCTCTGAGGGCTTAAATCAGGGGTCCCCAACCCCCTGGTTCCCCTAGGAACCAGGCTGCACAGCAGGAGGTGAGCGGCGGGCAAGTGAGCGAAGCTTCACCTGCCGCTCCCCATCAATCCCATGACCGCCCACACCACCACCACCCCTGCCCCCGCCCCATCCGTGGAAAAAGTGTCTTCCGCGAAACCGGTCCCTGGTGCCAGAAAGGCTGGGGGCCGCTAGCTTAAGTAACCTGTTCAAAGTCACACTGCAAGTAGGTGGTAGAAGGGGGATTTGAATCCAAGTATACCTGACCCCAGAGCATGAGTCCTTAACCCTGCACAACGTGGCTTCCAGGAGCCAGTGACCCACAGCCCCGAAGCTGCAAGGGCTCCTGGGAAGACACCTAGTGAGCGGAAGCTTAGGTCAGTGTTTAGTCCAAAGCTCAGAGCATGCAATTCTCCCATGGAAAACTTCCATGGCCTCCTACTGAGCACTGAATAAAATCCCAGATCTGAAAAGTGGCTTTATAAGGACCTGAACAACAAGGCGCCTACCTTGTCCTCTGCGTGTCTGTGCCTCCCCGCTCCACCATCCAGTCACACTGCCGCCCCTCCACAACCTGAACACCCCAAGCTCTTTCCAGACTCCAGCCCTTTGCGCATTTGTCACCCCTGCCTGGCTTGCTCTTTTCTATATTCTTTCTTTCCTCTTAGCTAGCTCTTTCATATCTCTATTTAAATGTCACTTCTTCATAAAAGGTTTTTTTTCCCCACAAGTAGGTCTCCATCATTATCTGCCTCATCCCTGTGTTTCCTTCATAGCATTTCTCAAGATTTGTAATTATTTTATTTCATTTGTTTGCTTTTGTCTGTTCTTCCCTCTAGAATTATAAACTCCGTTAGAGCAGAGTCTGTTTGTCGTATTTCCAGTACCTAACACAGTGAACGGATGAACAGGTGCTAAATAAATATTGATTCAAAGCTGTATACCTGTAGGATGGTTACTATTTAAAAAACAAAAAACAAAAAAACAAAAACAAGAAATAGAAAATCACAAGCGTTTGTGAGGATGTGGAGACATCAGAACCCTTGTACACTGCAGATAGGTGAAACCACTATGGAAAACAGGATGGTGGTTCCTTAAAAAATTAAAAGTAGAATTACCATACAATCCAGCAATTGCACTTCTGGTTATATATCCAAAAGTAATGAAGCAGGGACTTGAATATGATATTTGGATACCTATGTTCAGAGCATTATTATTTGCAGTAGCCAAAAGCTGGAAGTAATCCAAGTGTGCATAGACAGATGAATGGATACAAAAAAATGTGGTGCATACCAAAAATGGCATATTATTCAGCCTTTAAAAGGAAAGAAATTCTGAAACATGCTCAACACGGATGAACTCTGAGGACATTATGCTAAGTGAAATAAATCAGTCACAAAAAGACAAATATGTATGATTCCACTCATATGAGGTACCTAGAGTCAAAAAATTCAAAGAGACAAAAAGTAGAACAGTTGTTCCCAGGAGCTCCGGGGAGGGAAAATAGTGATTGTTTAATGGCCACAGAGTTTCAGTTTTGCAACATGAAAAGAGTTCTGTGGACAGATGGTACTGATGGTAGCACAGCAATGTGAATACACTTAATGCCACTGAACTGTTCACTTAAAAATAGTTAAGATGGTAATTTTTATGTTATGTGTATTTTACTACAATTTTTTACAAAGAAAAAGAAAGTTGTATCCTATTTAGTAGCACTGCTGATCTCCTGACTCCCAGTCCAATATCCTCTCATTTACATATGCTGGCTCCTATCAGAATACATTTTATCAGCTAGGCATGAAAACCATCTCCTTTCTCCAAAGAAAAGCTCTTTCTAGGACATATCAAAAAGGGATTCTACTTAGTTTAGGATTAGAAGAAACATTAGAATTTACCTAAATCCATATCTTCTGTATCAGAGTGCCGGATGAGGATAGGGTTAACCTAGGCAGGAAGCCATTGCTGACCTGGCTGAGGAAGGGTGAAGGGAGGGAGTGGTTCCTGGAACTTAAGAGCTGAGGCTGTAGGAGAGGCGATGACCTTTGGGAGAGGAATGTGGCTATTGCCATGCACTGTGAACAAGAAGGGAGCTGGTCAAATAAATATGCCTTCCTCTCCTCTGATCTTCTGCTGGTACCTCCTGTTGGTTGAACCCAACAGGAAGTCAGCAGGCAGGAGAACCACTGATGTGGTTCATAAAGACCCCAGGACACAGAGTAGAGGGGGAAAGGCTGAGAACGGATCTAGAGGTGCCTTCATTATACCACACTTCATTCTAAAAATAAAAGCACTCAGACTCAAAGAATTAAATGACTTACTTAAGGTCTCCCAGTGATAAATATGGGACTGTCATGGTTTGTATGACTTAAGAAAGCTTCCACCCACACATTAGTAAGGAATGAGAACATTAATCTAAATTTGGAAAATCTGCCACCAATAGAACAAACATCTAGAGGAAGTTTTGTTTTCAAAAAGGGGGTGGTATGCACCCCTTCCACAGAATTAGCATTATCAGGAGCTTTTGGCTGTGGACTTTGCAAGTCTGATTCATCACATGTTACAAAGAAAACAATGTTAAGATCCTGAGTTTTCTTCCTGTTTCTGTCCTAACAATCATCACAGTTTATGGAACGTTTAGAAGAAGCTGAAGCAGAGTATTAAATTATACATTTTGAGTTGAATAAAGTAAGATAGCTAAGGCAAAAAGAATGGTTGAAAAGATTCACAGAAGTGCATCCTCAAACACGGATTTTTTTCATAATTAAAGAACTTTGGGACAACTTTTCAGACTCCTCGAAGTTCACATTACTTTAAAAAAAAAATTGATGTGACAAGACCTTTGAACACAAAAAACTGAAACTTCAAGGGAATAAAACAAGAATGGTGCCCCTAATTTCCCCTCAAGGAAGTAATGCAGCATAGCATAGTAATTAAGAGTCTAAGTTGCAGAATCAAAATTCTTGGGTTCAAACCTGCTCCATCACTTGCTAGCTGCACAACCGTGGGCAAGTGACTTTGCGTTTCTTTCTAGGCCATAGTTCTCCCATTTGTGACATAGGAATAATTGTAGCTAATTGATCAGGTGATGTGAGGCCTGGATGAAACAATAAATATAGATACTTAGCGCATTGCCTCTCTGGCACCTACTAGGGTCTCAAAAAATCCTAACTAGTAGTATTAAGCCACAATTTATTCTTTTTGCCACCAGAGGTGTTTATACAACTGCATTTAATGACTAATTTCTCACAGTTGCTCTGACTGCCATTGATCTGTTGATCTGTTAAGACCACCCTGAAGTCCAATTGAATTATGACAGTCTACAATTGTCAAGATGCATCTTAAGTGAAAAACAGTGAATGGTAATGCTGAATTTGGTGAGTGTGCAAGAAGACGAGGGAAAGGAGGAAGAAAAGGAAGAGTCGGGGTGGAAGGAGAAGAAAGAGCCCCAAAGATGGATCTTCTGAAGGATGAAGAAGAGAGGATGTCAGTCTGCCACCATGGTGGTCCCAGGATCCACAGCTAGCTACATGTTGGACCAAGGCAGAAAAGTCAATGGAAATCAGTCTAAATGTTTAATGCATATAGGATATTATACCTAGGGTGCCAACATTTGGAAAAGGATTTCCTTGAAGGGTTAATTACCACCTTCTCTCTGCAATTTGCTTGTGAAGTGCACAGGTGAGGGAAGGGCCTTCCTCGGATTCCACATCTTAAATTGCCTCCTTCGTTTGGTAGAAACAATTCTCTGTGATCCTTGGGGTGAGGGTGGTCCCAGGCCTCTAGGAGCCCCTCCCTAATTCTCTTTTGAATGCCAGGTTCTATGGACTCTTCCCCCACATCCACAAGCTAGAGACTGAAGGATGTGAAAAGAGCACCAGATCGGTCCTTATCCTCAAGGAACTTGCAGCCGCAAGCTGCATGTTGAATTCCTTACACATTACATGTTTGGCAGATTTCTCCCTGGTCAAGGGTATCAGCACAAACAGAAGAGTTGAAAAACAAACCACCGTCACTCCTGTTATTCTTCCCAAAGAAGAGAATGTACTATTTACATCATTTATGGCAGTAACATAAAAGCAGGATAAAGAAAACTAAGCATTTGATGTGTCTGTTCTGGAATTAGAATTAAGTTGTCTCAGCTCAATGTACCCATCATTAGCTACGTTTGGAAAGGCTCACATTTTGATGGCAGTAAAACTGGCTGTGTTGCAGTTTCTTATTTATAAATCTAGATGACAGCCTTCCTAGGCCCCTTCTATCTCCCTTTGGGGAGGCGGAAGGAATTTTCCCACTGTTCATGATTTCCTTTACTTTTATTTGAGAAGTAAACAAAGGCAAATCTTGCTTGGACCATCAAGTTTCCAGTTTCCTAATTCCTTTGGCTGAGGTTTGAACCAATTCTCTAAGTTCTGTTTCCTTCTTTGCTCCCCTTCCTATGCCACCAACATTGCTCGTTCCAATGGTTTGTTATAATTATGGAGGTTTTGCGATCGTTTCTGGTAGGTCTCTTGCAGTTCTTGTATGGAAAACATTCTGCATGTGGGCATAACTTATTTACGTACTATGTTCCTAATGTGAAGCAACTTAATAATCTCCCTTCGAAGGATATCACATTTAGAAACGGAAACTTAAAAATATGAGTTCTAACATGTTTCAGGATAGGTGATCTAAGCAGGGATCTGTAAACTGTCAGGACAATATGTTATTACTTGATGGGTTTTTAATAATCTAGAAGTTTCTTCAAATTGGAGAATTTGTTCATTAATTCATTTAAAAGAATACTACATGAAATGAGCATCTAGTATTAGATTCTATACTGCTTTAAGTTATATTCTATGGGCTGTGTAGCCACTAGTAAAATAAAAGGCAATAGCTTTGATTAAGTTCACCATTATTCTGTAAATTAAGTTTAAAAATATCCTGAAAAATCAGAAGGTCGAGTCTAGTCATGTTAGTAATTGACAGCAATGGTGAGATACTAGAGAAGTGCTATCATAATACGGAGAGATGACCAGAACCACGTGTTTTACAATGGGAGGAGACAAGGACGTGTACTCATTAAGTGCTTGCTGTGTGACTGGACACTGCTGAGTGCTGTACATATGTCGTTTTATACAATACTCTCAAAATGCTATGAGACTTCCATTACCATGGCCTGTTTATAAAAGAGGAAATGGAGAAGTTAAATAATTTGCCCAAGGCCATATAGCTAGGAAGTGAGGGAGCAGGAGTCCCTACCAGTCAGATTCCTAAGTTTACTTTTTTGCCACTGAATCTTTGGAGATATATAGATAGATGGAGATAGAGATGAGATAAAATTTTGTTTTCCTTACATTAAAACTTGCTTTGTACACCTTTTAGAATGATCAAACCCTGACAACAACAAATGCTAGTGACTGTGTGGACCAACAGGAATTCTCATTCATTTCTGGTGGGAATGTAAAATGGTACAGTCACTTTGGAAGAAAGTTTGCTGGTTTCTTACAAAACTAAACATACTTTTAGAACCTGATATAGCAGTTGTGCTCCTTAGCATTTACCCAAAGGAGTTGAAAACTTATATCCACACAGAAACCTGCACACAGATGTTTATAGCAACTTGATTCATAGTTGCCAAAACTTGGAAGCAACCAAGATGTCCTTCAGTAGGTGAATGGATAAATATACTGCGGTACAACCAGACAATGGAATATTACTCAAAGCTAATAGGAAATGAACTATCAAGCCATGAAAAGACATGGAAGAATCTTAAATGCATATTGCTAAGGGAAAGAAGCCAATCTGAAAAGACTACTTCAGGTTCTGGTACAGTTTGAAAGTGGGTGGGGGGATGTTCCCCACACCAACAAGCAATTCTCCAGACACCAACTGAATGTCCTACAATTCAACTCAGTTCTGACACTATCTACCCAGAGAGAGCATTAGATCCCATAGCTTACGGACTCAGATCTACAAGACCATCCCCTACACTGTTTCAGACGCCTGTTGCAAGTCCAGGTTGTCACCTGTGCTTCTCATCAACCAGCTAGAGATTGAAGTTTCCAGCCACCCCTCCTTGGGTTTCATCAATTTGCTAGAGTGGCTGGCTCACAGAACTCAGAGGAGCAGTTTCCTTTCTACACTACTGGTTTATTATGAAAGGATGTAACTCGGAACAGCCAGATGGAAGTGATGCATAGGGCAAGAAATGGAGGAAAAGGTGAGGAGCTTCTATTCCCTCTCCAGCCGCCTTCCCAGCACCTCCACGTAATCACCAACCCAGAAGCTTTCAGTACTTTAGAGATTTTTTATGGAGGCGTCACTATTTAGGCATGAATGATTAAATCATTGACCATCGAACCACTGATTAAACCATTGGTGACTGAACTCAATCTCCAGCCCCTCTTCCCTCCCTGGAGGTCAGGGGTGGCACTCAAATCTCCAACCCTCTAATCCCAGGCATGGCTGATTCTCCTGGCAATCAGCCTTAGGTGCAGTCCGAGGGTCATTTCATTAACATAACAAAAGATCCATTTGTTGCTCTTATCACTTAGCAAATTCCAAGGGTTTTAGGAGCCCTGTGACAGAAACTGGATGAAGACCAAACATATATTTCTTATTATAAATCACAGCTACATACTATATCATTTCAACCATATGACATTCTGGAAAAGGCAAAACTATCGAAACAGTAACAAGACTTTTGATCGCCAAGAGTTGGGAATGGGGAGAGATGAATAGGCGAAGCACAAAGGATTTTTAGGGCAGTAAAAATACTCTATATGATATCATATTGATAGATATGTGTCATTATGCATTTGTCCAAACCCATAGAATGCACAACACCAATAGTGAACCCTAATGTAAACCATGGACTTTGAGTGATAATGTAAGCAGATAAGGTGGGGGGTCCCAGAGAAAGAGAACCACTTCTCTTACGGCTTGACATAAGAGAAGCCATTTTTGGTCTAAGCCATTTTGTGAGCTAAATCTGGCCTCAATGCTTGCCTTTGAACAAATCTCGGTAATTAATGATCTTAGGGAACAAAAGAATGCAATCAGGCAAGAGAAGTAACAATAGCAAAGATAATACATCAGTTGTAAAGACTCCCAGTTCTAGTTCAATGGTAAAGACTAGCCTGAAGTGCTCGACCACCCGAACAACAGAACCTAAGGGATAATGATATTGGCCTTCTCTGATCCTCATGACTTCAATCAACTAAAGCTGGGACTCTGTGGACCGGCCAAGCCCCCTCATGAATATGCATGTACCCCTAGCTTAAAACTTCCCCGATTTTGCTGTTCGGGAGACACTGTTTTGGGAAAGATCCCCAGGGTTCTGCTTACTGGCTGCAAGTAATAAGTCCTCCTTCTCCTGATCTTTGGCTTGGTTGTGTCTTTTGGCTCAACAAGCACCAAGAGGCGAACCCATTTTTCAGGTAAGAATGATGTGTCAATGTAGGTTCATCAAGTATAACAAATGTACCATTCTGGTGGGGGAAGTTTATAACCAAAGAAACTATGTGTATGTAGGGACAGGGTATAATCTCTGTATGAAACCATGTAACTCAGATTGGGACTTGAACCCATGGTCTTTTAATTGAGATCACACACCTGGTCTTAGGACTTAATGAAGCTCAGGTTCTTGATGTCTCATCGCAGAAAGAATTCAGTGAGAGACAAAGTGATAAATGAGAAGTGGATTTATTTAGAGAGAAACACACTCCACAGGGAGTATGGGCCATCTCAGAAGGTAAGAGCCACACCAGGGTATGTGGTTGTCAGTTTTTATAGGTGTGGGTAATTTCATAGGCTAATGAGTGAGAGGAATATTTCAGCTATTTTGGGGAAGAGGTGGGGATTTCCAGAAATTGGGCCACCGCCCACTTTTTGACCTTTACGGTCAGCCTTGGAACTGTCATGGCACCTGTGGATGTGTCATTTAGCTTGCTGATGTGTTACAGTGAGGGTACACTGAGGCTCAAGGTCTAGTGGAAGTCAACTCGTCGACCATCTTGGACCTTTCCGGTTCTCATCAGTTTATGTCATGTTCTTGGGCTGTGTCATTCTTCTAAAGGTTGTGCCCTGCCCCCTTCCCTCCTGTTTCATGTGCATTACCCTTAATTTTGCTGCGAACCTAAAACCACTTTTTAAAAATTGTCTTAAAAAAGAAATTGCTTTGTATTGGATAATGGGCAGCTCAATGTCAAAATGGATAGGCTTTATTACCTTGATGGAATACAGAACTCAATTTAGGATTGCATTAGTATGCATACAAGTAGAAGAGAAAGCATGTACTGTTTATTCTTCACTGAAGAATCCTAGCCCTGTGATTTCTATGTAATGGGTGTTTATGAATGAATGAAATCTAAACAGTATCTCTGTTGAGATTTTTATCCCTTGAGCTGAGTGCAAATATATTAAAGAAATACAGAAATATTTGTAGTTGTCATTATCTGTGAAATCTATTGGTCAATTCGGTTATAAAAATCCCACTGTAACTCATATCTACCCTTTCTTTTAGAACAAAGCCGAATCAAAGGTGTGGCTTTGGGGGACCTCCCTGGTGGTCCAGTGGTTAAGATTCTGCACTCCCAATGCAGGGGGCCCATGTTCGATCCCTGGTCAGAGAACTAGATCCTGCATGTTGCAGCTAAGAGCCCACATGCCACAACTAAAGATCTCGCATGCTGCAACTGAGACGCAGTGCAGCTGAATAAATAAATAAATATATATATTTTTAATTAAAAAAAAAAAAGATATGGCTTTGGGAGCTGCTTCATGCTCCCAAAGAAGGCCCATGGAAGCTGTGTGACCTCGGGAAAGTCACTTCACATCTCTGACCCTCATTGCCTGTGTTAGGCAAATGGAGACAATTCCTTATTAGCCTAAAGACAGGGAGGCTGGGTAGATGGGTTTTTTATTTGGTTTTTCATTGTCAAAAATATTTGTTTTGATACAATCCATCATAAAGAAGTCAGTGGAGGTCCACTCTGCCACAGATGTACCTGTGAAGTAAGATCCCTGTACCATCCAGCTGGTGAACATCTGAACAATGTGCCATTTCTCATCCTAATCAGATCCCACACCTTCCATGTTGTTCCCATTTATTGACTGCTTCCACATCCAGATGACCAAATTGTCCTTTATCACCAAAGTAGGCTCAAAATGGTTGGTTTAGACATCTCAGGATCTGCATGCCTCTTAAATCCCAAGTAAATCCCAAGAGGAATAAAGCCCCAGCACATGGCAAACTGACTGCCCTTGAAGAGCTGCCACAGCTTTGGCTTGTCCTCTGCTCAGCTTCATCATGGCAACGACCAGGGTGGTGCAGCGGGCAATAGATGTTTTCTGATACCCCTGGAGTAGTATCCTCGCTATGAAAGTCCCAACTCCTGACACGTGATATGGTCCCACCCTACCGTCTGCCCTGTTCTCTTACACTCCCTTTCCTGCAGTCCGTGGACTCCAGCCGAAACAGAGCCATGTTCGCTGAACCCCATGCGTGCCCAGCACTCTCACTCCAGGTCTTTCTCGCATGAGTATCCCCTTCTGTCTACATCCGCCTGTCAACTGTCCCTCTGAGAACTCCAAGTTTCTTCAGGGCAGAGGCTGTGCCTTGTTCTCCTGTGTCACCCCGCATCTAGCACACAGCCTGGTATATAATACGGGCTCGACAAATACTTTTTTGAATAAGATGAAATAGACAAAAAGAAAAACCTAGTGAATGGAGAAGATGACAATATCACCAGTTAGTGCCAAAATGTCAGTGCTGCTTTTCTGCCTGGTGACACGAGCCCCTTCCACACACAGTCCACACACAAGTTACATGTTGTCCTTAAATGCCATCTTATCACTTTGCCCCCTTTCAAAGCCACCCTTTCATGATTTCATAAGTCAGAGCACGAATGCACTTACCCCTCACCCTGGGGCCCTTTAGAAACAGCCTCTTAGCTTAATTTGATAAAAAAGAAAATGAAGTACAGTATATGAGAGAAATGACAGGGAAGGATAATTATTGACGTGGGACAGAATGTAGTTTAAGAAAAACTAGAGTGAAATAACATCATTTTGATAGTTACTAAACCAAAGAAGTGGCTTGAAACCTTGACTGTTCACAACTCACGTCCAAGGAAATTCTTAAGAATGAGTTTGCAAAAATATCTGTTGAAGCAGAGCTGCCCCATGAGTTCAGGTGTGGGTCACCAAACCTGAGGGTCTAGAATGTGTGTCTAATTCCAAGTATGGATTTACTGAATAGTCACTGTGTGGAGGACACCATCCTAGACTCATAGCTTCAAGCTACTGTATATTGAACCTGCCATGGTGCTAGGGAAATAATAAATATCATCTCATTTCATCCTTCCAGCAACCCAGTGAAGTAGGTATCACTATCCCTACTTTCCAAATAAGCAAAGTGAGTCTCATGGAAGGTAATTAGCTGCACAAGATCCCACAAGTTTAAGTGGCAGAGCAGGATTTGAACCCAGGTTTTTCAGATAACAAGTGCATTTCTTATCTACCTTACTTCATAAGGAAGACTTTGCAATACAACCCAAGAAATGTTCTCATGAAACAGCCACAGGGCAGGATAATGCATAACGAAGTATTAATTTTAAGAATTTATAAAATTTGTTGATTTCTGACAGCTCTCTGAAGCAGAAATTATGATCAATACACCCACACCTGAAAACAAATTAACAACGAGTCAATATTTATTTTGTGCTCTTTTGGCCAAAGCCTATGCAAGCGGCCTTTAGATACAGTAAGCAAACTTTCCTTACAGTGATCTGTGAAATAGGGATTATTATTAATGCCCTCAATCTACAGAAAAGGAAATTGACATTCAGGTTAATAATTTATTTGGGGCTGTGTTTTTTAAATTTGGCTTGAGTGTGGCTAGAAATTTGTGGTAGGTTCTCTTCCTACCAGGTTGCTAGGACAGTAAATGTTAGTTGGAGCCACGGTGTTCCTCATTGCACCTGTTTCGTAAGAGTGTATCTGAGAATGAAGCCAATGCGGGGAAAAGCATGAGGGAAAGGTGGAGAGAAACTGGCTCCTGAGGATATTTGAACCTCTACATCCTGCTGAGCCTGGAGCTGGACCTGCTTTTACGTTTCTCCTGATTTGCTTAATTAGGTATGAATTAGGTTCCTGTCACTTTTAAATGAAAAGGTAACTAATGTAGCTCTCACATTATCAGAAACCTACTCTGTACCAGGTCCTTCAAGTATATTAGAATATAAGCCGTGTGATGTGAGGGACCTGTCTATTTTTATCCGTAACACTTATCACCATCTACTCCACTACATATATTACTTATTTAATTGGCTTGTGTGCTTCCCTATCCCTCGAAAGCTAAGTCCCAGTCTGTTTCATTCACTCCTCCACGTCCAGCTCTTGGTACAAAGCCTCAAGGTCATGCTTAGTGAGCTGGGGAGTAATGAGAGCTCTAAGCAGAGGAGTGACATGACCTGACTTACTGTTTCAAGAAGGTTACTCTGTGTTGAGAAGAGACCAAAGGGGTGAAGAGAGGAAGAAAGGAAAGCAATTGGGAGGCTATGGCGATATCCAGGCAGGAGATAGTGACTTGGATCAGGGTGAGAAAGCAAAGGAGACAGTGGGAAATGTTCTGATACTGGACATACTTAGAGGAAGAATCACCTGGATTTGGTATCAAATTAGATACGGAGATGAGAAAAAGGGAGAAACTGAAGATAACTTCAGGGATTTTGACTTAATTGTGCAGGTGTCTCTTTCGCCTCCATAAATTGATTTGTTTAAGGGTCATCACATCCTCCTTGACCGTTATTAATTTAGGAAAAGACATGTGACCTTCATGATAGCCAATGGGGTATGGCAGGGCATCTGTTGGGAGCAGCTCCATAAATGAACCACAAGAAGAGAGTCACCTTCTTTTTCCTCTGGATGAGCTGTGTCTTGATGCGCTAGCTGGAACATCTGTAGCATCCTGATACCAGCCTGAGAATGAAACCAACCTGGAGACTGGCAGAGCTGAGAGGTGGAAAGAACCAGCATCCTGGGTGACATCAGTAGGCCCCTGAGTCAACCAAGCCTAGCTCTGAACTTCCTCATTGAGATGCTATATTTGTATATTATTTAAGACAGTTTAAGGCAGGATTTCTGTTGCTTACAACTTAAAGCATCCTGATCCAGGACCCTCATTGGTAAGTTTTACGGTTTTACAGGTTTCTTTTTAGAATGAAGTACCAAAGGATTTAGAAATGTTTCCAGTGTGTCCAAAACAATATATCCTACATTATTACACTCTTGGCTGGAGGAAAAAGATTTGATAGGAGGGAAAAGCCTGGATAGGAAACCAATTCCACAGTTACAGCAGGCAACAAATTACACATACATTGATTTATGACATGAAAGGAAACAAATCAGTCGAGGAATTGTGAGTGCATAGCTACAGTGCCCTAGAGCAGTGTTTTTCCAACTGCAGTATGTGACCTGCTCGTCATAGGTCACATGAACAATTTAGTGAGTTTAGACTAGCATTGAAAAAATGAAATAGAACAAATAGAATAGGACAGAATAGAAAAGAATAGAATAGAAATTACCAGAGCACATAGTAAGGATTATTGCCTTGTGGACCTTTTATTTCCGTTTTATACTTATGTGTGTGTCTGTTGAGTCACCATGTAAAACGTGTGCCTTGTCGTGGGTCATGGCCAAAAAGGTTTGAGAAACACTATACAAGAATACAGAGAGACGCTGACCATCTCTCTTTACACACAGCTCTCTAAACCGCCAGCACTGACTGGTAGATTTGCTTTAATTATACAAATAAATTTAACATCTTTTCTAATGAAAAAATATTCTATTCATGTGACTGTAATAAAATCTTCCTTCTCAGATAAAAATGGCGCTCCAGGTGCATGGAGCAACAGGGGACCAGGACTACAGGTGAGCCCTTGCAAGGTCCTTGGGTGTCAGGCTGAGTTGCTCCATGGAGCTCGCTCTTGCGTTCTCTCCCAGAAGTCTCTCTGAACAACTTTGGTTTCTATGTGATTCCTGCTTCTTATGCTGACATGAGGGGAGGAGGCAAAAGAGGTTTATTTTCATCTCATTGTTGGTGAAAGTGCCCTCGTATTGGTGTAGATTCATATTAAAGCTGATTATTTTTAATTCCAAAGAGATCAGAAGCCACTCCCTAAATTTCAACTCCCAGTGCAATTAGTTGTTCATTAGGCAGCCCATCATGAGCACACGTTCCCATCAAGTGGCCCCACTTGTTCTGAGGGCTCTTATAAATCATACCTATTCATGATATGGAAGGCTTGTTAAGGTAAGGGGCCTGGGCTTTGGGTTGCATTTCCTCATCCCACCTCTAATTTCAGTGCAAGGCCGATGGACAGTTCCATGCAGGCTTGGACCTCCCCAGCTACCCACCTGTGGTACCCTCAGGGCCCAACATCTGCCAAAGGACACCTGCCTGTGCATCTGTCAGTCCAGAACACCTGCCTGTGCACTTAACACTCCTGGGAGCAATCCTCAAAGAAGAAGGGATGGATGCTGACGGACATATCCTCCAGCCTCCTGTCCTTCAAGGGACAAGCCCAGGAGGAACTTCGTATGCTCCTCAAAGGCCCCTGAATCTCAGAAACTGAATCTCCATTGCCTGCAGCTGGACCTTGATAAGACACCCTTACGTTGACTTTCCCTTCTTCCTTGTCCCACTCTCCCTTTTCCCTCCCTTCTGCTCCTTGGGATAACCTCCAAAACAAAATACCTGCACCCAAGTCCTTGGGTGGAACTCTGATTTTAGGGGAACTAAAAGAGAATATAAACTAAGCAGAATCTAATTGACTTAAGGAAAAACACATCTAAAGAAATTATTTCATGAACCCAAACAAAGCCTTCATAATATGACATACATATATACAATGACTTTAAAAGAATGGGAAGGGATCTGGTAACAGAAATACTTGGGGGAGTCATCCTCAGAAGAACAAAAGAAATTGATGTGGAAATTTAGAAATCAGTAGCAAACTTTAGAAATCTTATAGAAAAGAGGTTAGTTGTCTCTGAATCCATTTCTTATCCACCTGGGAGCTGAAAAAGTGGGTGGGCAGCACTGGAGAACAGGGCAAAGTTACACCAGGGGTCCCCTTAAAACCCAGCCACTCGTTGGTTCTCTTCATCTCTCTTCATCTCGTCTCTTCAGAGACATGCCAACAAAGCCTAGTTACTTTTCACACTAGATCATATCTCCAGGTAGAACCAGGGAACTAGGATGTGAAAATCTATTCTGAGGAGCAATCTTCCACAAATAAAGATCCAAAATAAGAAAAGAGGGAAAAATTTATAAAATAAGTGATTTTAAAATTTTTATAAATATGACGTTATAAATATTTCTGATTCAGAAAAATCACTAATTTTAAGAAATTTGGAAGGCAATTTTAATCAGTAAAAGCTCTAAGGTACAAATATATATTTGAGTGTCAAAATACAATATCACCTTCAAATACTCACGGAAATACAATCTAGTTTACTAAACCAATGCTTAAAAGAGTTCCTTAGGCAACTTGGTCTAGTAAAAAGTTAAAAACAGCTTATAATGTGTGATACCGGTTATGTTTCAGTTAATGAATGCTTAAAATAGTATTTTTCTGTAAGCATTTTAAATATCTTTCTGTGCATCTCTTTACATTTTCTGTGAAGAAAAAGATATTTTTAAAGTGGTAAATCCTTGTTCAACCGTGCTTTAAAATATCTCAAATGATGTTTTAGTGATGTCTGGATTAACGAATGTCTCTTGCCCTGACACGTACCGACAGAGTATGACACATAAAGTCTGAGAACCTATCATTTTTTTCTATATTTAATATTGGTCAGGCCCCTATTAATGTTGAGTCAAGTTCTGGTTTCTGAATTTCTAGAGAGCTGTAGAGGACTTGGAAAAGGTCCAAAGAGAAACAACAAAAACCATTAAAAGGATGGAGGAGAAGACCTCTGAGGAAATGTTAAAGACACTGAACTGGCTTCACCTTGAAAACTGCAGGCCAAGGACTGATTTAATAACTTTCTTCGAGAACAGGATGGTTTATTTGGAGGAGGATGTTAGCTGGCTTTTCTCCATCTCTACAGAGATGAAAACCAGACAAAATTGGATTAGAATGCAACAAGAGAGTCCTCTTTGACCTAAGGCAGAACTCAGCTGCAAAGGTGATTAAACTCTGTCATTACCCGCACTGGAGAGCTTTGAAAATATGTTCAACAACCATTAGCTATGGGTAGTTTAGGCAACTCACTGGAGAAGGAAATCCCTTTTAACCCTATGCTTCCATGTATTTGAATTCTCAAAAGCCAGGTTAAAAGATTTACACAGTGCAGAGGGGAGACCAGATTTCCCTCACCTGGGAACAAGGTCACCAGAATATATCATCTTTCATTCTGAAGCTAGAAAGATTTCACATAAAATGAATGATATTAGCCATATGCTGAAGTAATGCAACTCTGAGTTGGTTTGCAAATATTACTAATAAACGTAGTATTTCCCAAATTTCATAAAGAAATGAATGGAAACCATGTTGAAACGTATCTAAGAGAAACTGTGATTTAATCATATTCATTACACATCTATTGAACACCTGCTATGTTTCAACCAGTGTGCCAGGCACTGGAGGTTCCAAGTCAAATGTGACTTGGTCACTGACCCCCGGAGGGGTTACAATCTGGTGAGGAGAGAGATATATTACTGGCTAATCCTATGATAGTGAGAAAGGCAGCCAGCTGTGGAGGAACCTGAGTAAAACTCCTAGTCCAGAAGGGATATTCTGGGAAGGTTTCCTGAGAAGGGGCCCTGAGGGTGAGCTTTGGAAATACATGTAAAATTGACACAGGAAGGATTTCTTCTAGAGAAGAAGGTGGATTAAAGGAAGGACATAATACCCAAAGTGAGTCTGTGCTCTGTGCTCTGTGCCAGGCACCGTATCGAGTGCTTAATCAGCATGATTTCTTTGAATCATCATGACCTCCCTCATTTACTCATGCATCAGACTTCTGAGTGGCTGCTGTGTTCCAGGGAATGAACACAGATTCTGTTCTCCGAGAGCTTAGCCCAGTGGGGAATGCTATACAATAATCAAATCATCATAAAAGTGTGATGAATGGAAAAGGAAAAAAAGTTGTTAATTGCAATATAGCAATTTCCTTCACTCTTTCAACAATCAAAGAGAATTCTGCTTTTGCCTTCTAAGCTTCTCCCATCTCACTCCCTCCCCTACCCCACTCCAAGAAAAATTCTTTCTCTGTCAGCAGGGTTCCTGAGCTGTTGTGATGCCAAATATAATTAACGGGGGAAAAGAGACTAGACTTTAGAAGTCAGGGTGAGCTATTTGTTCAAGAAAAGAACAGAGGCGGATGGAAATAATTTATTTAAAAATGAAATGTTATTTTATTTTATAACATAAAAAGTCATCTCAAAAGACGACTTTTGAGATGGACATTTACGTATGAGTACGATTCTATGGTAGGGGAGGTGTGAAAACGGTGGAAGCAGTATTCAAAAAGGATGGATATGGGAAAGTGGATGGTGCTCAAACTACAGGTTTTCCAGTTTGGCTGAGGCAGAGGGTACATGTTAGGAACATAAGACACAGAAGCTAGAATATTTGGTGACTATCATATAAGATGCCAAGCTGAGGAATGTCTACTTAATTGAAGGTTATTGAGCAGGTATATAATAAAACTGGGGTTGTATTTTGGAAAAAGTCATCTGGCACTCACATAGTATAAATTATCCTGGGAAAGACTGACTTTGCACTCACTGAGAAATCTTCTTGCTGGAAATTTTTTTCTTAAGTAGATTCTCATACTGGCAAGCAAGTACACTGACCAGCTGACAAAATAAGCCTATTTGGCAGTCATATTTCTCAGGGTAAATTAATATAATCTATATTATAAATCAGTTTATAAATCAGTCCATCCATGTATTCCTCAATCGACTTGCTTATTACTTTAAAATGCATTTCCTTCTAGATGGATCTAAGAACACTTATAAATATGTACAAAACATGTACATTTATTTACTTCAAATACAGCAGCAAATAAATCAGAAATGAAAATCAAAAACCATATAGGAGAAATGGAAAGGCAATTATCTAGGATCAGGATCTAGAATAAGATGGTAAATTCAAACATTACATTAGCTCTAGCTTCCTAAAAGCCCAGGCATAAAGGGAATCTGAATAGTGTAGTTCTTAATGCCTAGTGAAAGAAATTTTATTAGTTTTTTAGGTAAGACACGCTTTTTCTTCCTGGAGTCTAACAGAAAATTAGCAAATATTTTTAGTGAAGTCCAGTTTTTAGACAATGAAAAATCAAACTTCACATAGCCATTTCTTTTCTTTTTTTTAAAATTTGTTTATTTTATTTATTTATTTTTGGCTGCATTGGGTCTTCGTTGCTGCATGCGGGCTTTCTCTAGTTGTGGCGAGTGGGGGCTACTCTTTGTTGAGGTGCACAGGCTTCTCATTGCGGTGTCTTCTCTTGTTGCAGAGCACAGGCTCTAGGCGCACGGACTTCAGTAGTTGTGGCACGCGGGCTCAGTAGTTGTGGCTCATTGGCTCTACAGCACAGGCTCAGTAGTTGTGGCGCTCGGGCTTAGTTGCTCCGCGACATGTGGGATCTTCCCGGACCAGGGATCGAACCCGTGTCCCCTGCATTGGCAGGTGGATTCTTAACCACTGTGCCACCAAGGAAGTCCCATAGCTCACTGTTCTGATTTCCAGGATTATTAGTAAAGAATTTTATCTTTTCAAATGCTTTTTGGCCATTCAGGTATGCTCCTCTGTGAACTGCCTTAACAAATCCTTCACCCATTTTCGTAACTGGTAATTTTTTTTCCCTACTGATTTGCATGAGTTCCATTTTGTGGTCTTATTATAATCTATATTTGGATTACAGAAAATTTAAATATGTTCTCTTATCTGTGACTTGTTTTCAAAAATACTGGTGGTATCTTTGGTCTACAGAAGTTTCAAATGACACAACCCTGAAATCTAAAATAAGACAAAACTCACCCAACTGATACATATTTCCTACTTTTTGTTAGATAAACACAATCCTCCTTTTGCTAATTTCATTACTCTTGAGAGAGTAAAGTTTGGGATGAGACATTAGATGGGGCAAAGGAAATAAACCTGCCTTCAGGACTATCTACATAGAGCAGCCTGGGGTAGGGGCCTAGAGGGCTACAGCACCTGGGGATCTAAAGTTCCTTCTCATCAGCCTGAAAAGAAATTGCTGAAAAACACACCCTCAGGCATCAAAGAAGACCTGAAACTTTTTTCAAATTATATTATGCTCTAGAGAACATTGAAAAAAGTTGTTTTTCAGAAGCTGATGGCTCGGATTAGAAGGGCATAAATTTCAGTTTCCAGTAAGCTTGCACTTACCTTTCCTCAATAACAGGATGTGCCATATGGCAAGGTATGTTTACATTCACTTGTGACAGTGCCCTGGCTCTGCTTCACTTCCTTTGACTAATATCCCCAAATTCACTCTTCTAAAACACTTTCCATTTCTTTCCAACAATTATCAGTTAGATATCTTGGTAGGACAAAAAAAAAAAAAGACCTAAATAATAAAAATTACAAAATTCCCAGGGATAGATTTAGCAAAAAACATCCAGGTGTACTTTACTGAGGAACATACAAGATTTTATTTACTAGAGAGAAATGCTATGTTCCTGAATGGGGATAGTCATTAGTGAAAAGACATCAATTATCCCCAGATTAATATATGTATGCTTAACATAATTACCAATAAAAATTCATCTGAAAAATGAACTAGTAAAAATAGCCATAATACTTCCAAAAACAAGAGTAATAAATTATAACTGCCTTGTCAGATCTTTAAATTGCAAAACTGGTGCCAAAACACAAAGTCCAAAAGCATGTAAAAAAAAGAAAATTTAAATGATGAATTTGACTTTTGAAATCAGTTCAGAAGGGACTGACAATTCAATATATGATGTGAATAACCATTTAACCAACATAAAGTTAGATGACTACCTCACACCATATGCCAGAATAAATTCCAGAAGAATTAAAGGGTTAACTTTTTTTTTTTTTAACGAAGCCATTTTCTAAAGAATATAGAGTTCGTTATTTATATATCCTCGGGAGTATAAGTGGCCTTTCTAAGAAAAGCCAGCGATTATAATAGAAAAACTCCATAGAAATGATTCCAAAATTTCTTCATGCTCATAATGATGATGACAATGATAAAGTTAAAAGAAAAATTATAAGCTTATCTTTATCTTTAAAATACAAATAAGTATTCTGTCTAAAGGATGCATTCTGAAAGTTGACAGAGTTGTAAGGGGAGGAAAGGGAGACCATTCACTTTTTACTTTGTACATTTTAAAAAAGAAGAAAATGTGGTGGGACAATGGGCCATTTTTGCTTTACTTTCTCTGTATTTTCCAGGTTTTAATTTTTCTCTAATAAACACACACTACTAATCTGTTTATCAAAAGAAAAAAAAACCCATCATTTTAAAGTAACTCTAAAGCTTTAAAGCAGGTTAAAGGCTAAAGTAACTCTAAAAAGGAACACTCTTGGACTTTCCCGGTGGCGCAGTGATTAGGAATCTGCCTGCTAATGCAAGGGACACGGGTTTGAGCCCTGGTCTGGGAAGATCCCACATGCTGTGGAGCAACTAAACTCGTGCGCCAAAACTACTGAGCCTGTGCTCTAGAGCCCACGAGCCACAACTACTAAGCCCACATGCCACAGCTACTGAAGCCCATGCGGCTACAGCCCGTGCTCTGCAATAAAAGAAGCCACCACAATGAGAAGCTTGCGCACCATAACAAAGAGTAGCTCCCACTTGCCGCACCTAGAGAAAGCCCACACAGAGCAATGAAGACCCAACGCAGCCAAAAGTAAATAAATTAAATAAATAAATAAAATTAAAAAGAAATACTCTTTTTTTTTTTTTTTTTTTTTTGTGGTATGCAGGCCCCCCTCTGCTGCAGCCTCTCCCGTTGCGGAGCACAGGCTCCGGACACGCAGGCTCAGCGGCCATGGCTCACGGGCCCAGCCACTCCGCGGCATGTGGGATCCTCCCAGACCAGGGCGCGAACCCGGTTCCCCTGCATCGGCAGGCAGACGCGCAACCACTGCGCCACCAGGGAAGCCCAAAAAGAAATACTCTTAAAAATCGATTTTAAAAAGCCACAGCAGAAGCAAGAAGAACTACAATTCTGCAACCTGTGGAACAAAAACCACATTCACAGAAAGACAGACAAGATGAAAAGGCAAAGGGTTATGTACCAGATGAAGGAAAGAGATAAAACACCAGAAAACACAACTAAATGAAGTGGAGATAGGAAACCTTCCAGAAAAACAATTCAGAATAATGATAGTGAAGATGATCCAGGCCCTCGGAAAAAGAATGGAGGCAAAGGTCGAGAAGATGCAAGAAATATTTAACAAAGACCTAGAAGAATTAAAGAACAAACAAACAGAGATGAACAATACAATAACTGAAATGAAAACTACATTAGAAGGAATCAATAGCAGAATAACTGAGGCAGAAGAAGAGATAAGTGACCTGGAAGACAGAATGGTGGAATTCACTGCTGCGGAACAGAATAAAGAAAAAAGAATAAAAGAAATGAAGACAGCCTAAGACACCTCTGGGACAACATTAAAAACAACAACATTTGCATTAAAGGAGTCCCAGATGGAGAAGAGAGAGAGAAAGGACCCAAGAAAATATTTGAAGAGATTATAGTCGAAAACTTCCCTAACATGGGAAGGAAATAGCCACCCAAGTCCAGGAAGCAAAGAGAGTCCCATACAGGATAAACCCAAGGAGAAACACACCGAGACACATAGTAATCAAATTGGCAAAAATAAAAGACAAAGAAAAATTATTAAAAGCAGCAAGGGAAAAATAACAAATAGCATACAAGGGAACTCCCAGAAGGTTAACAGCTGATTTCTCAGCAGAAACTCTGTAAGCCAGAAGGGAGTGGCATGACATATTTAAAGTAATGAAAGGGAAGATCCTACAACCAAGATTACTCTATGCGGCAAGGATCACATTCAGATTCGATGGAGAAATCAAAAGCTTTACAGACAGGCAAAAGCTCAGAGAAATCAGCACCACCAAACCAGCTCTACAACAAATGCTAAAGGAACTTCTCTAAATGGGAAACAGAAGAGAAGAACAGGACCTACAAAAAAAAACCCAAAACAATTAAGAAAATGGTAATAGGAACATACATATTGAAAATTACCTTAAACATGAATGGATTAAATGCTCCAACCAAAAGACACAGGCTCACTGAATGGAAACAAAAACAAGACCTATATATATGCTGTCTACAAGAGACCCACTTCAGACCTAGGGACACATACAGACTGAAAGTGAGGGGATGGAAAAAGATATTCCATGCAAATGGAAATCAAAAGAAAGCTGGAGTAGCAATTCTCATATCAGACAAAATAGACTT
>NC_041220.1:18959171-18959780 GCF_002837175.3 Physeter macrocephalus
AAACTCATTCTATGAGGCCACTATCACCCTGATACCAAAACCAGACAAAGACACTACAAAAAAAGAAAATTACAGACCAGTAATACTGATGAATATAGATGCAAAAATCCTCAACAAAATACTAGCAAACAGAATCCAACAACACATTAAAAGGAGCATGCACCATGATCAAGTGGGTTTTATCTTAGGGATGCAAGGATTCTTCAATATATGCAAATCAATCAATGTGATACACCAAATGAACAAATTGAAGAATAAAAACCATACGATCATCTCAATAGATGTAGATAAAGCTTTTGATAAAATTCAACACCCATTTATGATAAAAACTCTCCAGAAAGTGGGCATAGAGGGAAACTACCTCAACATAATAAAGCCCATATACAACAAACCCACAGCACACATCATTCTCAATGGTGAAAAACTGAAAGCATTTCCTCTAAGATCAGGAACAAGACAAGGATGTCCACTCTCACCACTATTATTCACCATATTTTTGCAAGTCCTAGCCACAGCAATCAGAGAAGAAAAAGAAATAAAAGGAATACAAATTGGAAAAGAAGAAATAAAACTGTCACTGTTTGCAGATGACATGATACTATACATAGA
>NC_041220.1:18959856-18968672 GCF_002837175.3 Physeter macrocephalus
ATTCCTATACACTAATGATGAAAAATCTGAAAGAGAAATTAAGGAAACCCTCCCATTTACCATTGCAACAAGAAGAATAAACTACCTAGGAATAAACCTATCTAGGGAGACAAAAGACCTGCATGCAGAAAACTATAAGACACTGATGAAAGAAATTAAAGATGATACCAATAGATGGAGAGATATACCATGTTCTTGGATTGGAAGAATCAACATTGTGAAAATGACTATACTACCCAAAGCAATCTACATATTCAATGCAATCCGTACGAAATTACCAATGACATTTCTTACAGAACTAGAAGAAGAAAATCTTAAAATTTGTATGGAGACACAAAAGACCCCGAATAGCCAAAGCAGTCTTGAGAGAAAAAAACGGAGCTGGAGAAATCAGACTCCCTGACTTCAGACTATACTACAAAGCTACAGTAATCAAGACAGTATGGTACTGGCACAACAAAAGAAGTATAGGTCAATGGCACAGGATAGAAAGCCCAGAGATAAGCCCAGGCACCTATGGTCAACTAATCTATGACAAAGGAGGCAAGGATATACAATGGAGAAAAGACAGTCTCTTCAATAAGTGATGCAGGGAAAACAGGACAGCTACATGTAAAAGAATGAAATTAGAACACTCCCTAACACCATACACAAAAATAAACTCAAAATGGATTAGAGACCTAAATGTAAGACTGGACACTATAAAACTCTTAGAGGAAAACATAGGAAGAACACTCTCTGACATAAATCACAGCAAGATCTTTTTTGATCCACCTCCTAGAGTAATGGAAATAAAAACAAAAATAAATAAGTCAGACCTAATGAAACTTCAATGCTTTTGCACAGCAAAGGAAACCAAAAGCAAGACGAAAAGACAACCCTCAGAATGGGAGAAAATATTTGCAAAGGAATCAACAGACAAAGGATTAATCTCCAAAATATACAAAATGCTAGAGAGGGTGTGGAGAAAAGGGAACCCTCTTGCACTGTTGGTGGGAATGTAAGTTGATACAGCCACTATGGAGAACAGTATGGAGGTTCCTTAAAAAACTAAAAATAGAATTACCATATGACCCAGCAATCCCACTACTGGGCATATACCCTGAGAAAAACCATAATTCAAAAAGACACATGCACCCCAATGTTCATCGCAGCACTATTTACAATAGTCGGGTCATGGAAGCAACCTAAATGCCCATCAACAGACGAATGGATACAGAAGATGTGGTACATATATACTATGGATTATTACTCAGCTATGAAAAGCAACAAAATTGGGTCATTTGTAGAGACGTGGGTGGATCTAGAGACTGTCATGCAGAGTGAAGTAAGTCAGAAAGAGAAAAACAAATATCATATATTAATACATTTATGTGAACCTAGAATAATGATACAGATGAGCCGGTTTGCAGGGCAGAAATAGAGACACAGATGTAGAGAACAAACGTATGGACACCAAGGGGGAAGGCGGCAGGGGGTGGTGGTGGTGGTGTGATGAATTGGGAGATTGGGGTTGACATGTATACACCAATATATATAAAATGGATAACTAATAAGAACCTGCTGTATAAAAAAATAAATAAAATTAAATTAAAAAAAAAAAGCCAGTTATCCCAACTGAAAAATAGGCAAAGGACAGGAGTATAAAAAAACAGTTCATAAAGGAAGTAAAAATGGCCCATAAGCAACATAAACTGCATTTAATTTCACTAGTAATCAAAGAAATATAAATTAAAATAATCCTGAGATCTCACAGTGGTCTGTGAAATTGGCAAAGAATAAAGAGAAAATGAATGCTCAGAGCTGGTAAGGGTTTGCAGAAACATGCTCGGAGGCAGTGCTGTTGAGAACACGAATTTGTACAACGGTTTCAAAGGGCAATTTGGCGAATGTATCAAAAGTCTTAAGATGTGCTACCCAATTTCTGTCTTCAGAAATTTTTCCAAAGAAAAGAATTAAACAAGTGCCCAAAGACTCAAAGTATTGTTTGTAATAGTGAAAACTGGAAACTGTTTAAATAGCTTTCAATAGGGGAGAGGTTAAGTAAATGTTGGCAAATCTACGAAAGTAGAATACTGTTCAATCCTTAAATAGTTATGTAAATCTATAATTATTCAAATGCAAAGATGGTCACAAAATAGTAGAAGAGGTCGGGTCATAAAACAGAATTTACAACACAATCACATTTTAAAAAGTCTGTGTGTGTGTACAAAAGCAGAGGAAAAAACCTCTGGAAGAAATGCCCACCACCCCACAATTTTTAAAGTAGTTCTGTTTAGAGGGTGGGATTACAGGTGGTTTTGCAGTTTTTCTTTCTATAATTTCCTTAATTTGATTTTTTTATTTTTTCAGTGAGCTATACATTACACTCAGAAAAAAGTAATGCTTAAACAAACAAACCAAACAAAACAAAAACCCCACCACCTGTGATGTACATCTTACCCTCTGGGGTGTCCCAGATTCTACTCCTGTTTGCCATACAAATGTCTAACTGTTAAACATTATAGGTTCTTATTCAGACAGACCCGTGATAGAATTCAAGCCCCAACACTGATGAGATGGATGCCTTTGGTTGAGTCTTAATCTCTCTAATGTTCAGTTGGCTTGTCTGTAGTGGAGGGAAATCTATGTTAGCGGGTTATTAGAGGAATCAGTGAGGTGCTGAAAATACGCAGGCTGCCCTAACTTCTGTGAGGCTGAGGGAAGAGTCCTCATCTCATGTGGTAAACAGAATATGCTACTGCTCTTCACAGGTATACATTCATATAGCAAGTGTACCTTCATAATGACAAAACCAAAATTTGGGTATAAAGTTATATTTTATAAGTATCTGAAAGTTGCTAAAATATCAACAACTACTGAATTTAGTTATTATTGCATATGTACAGGTGTTCTGATGATGAACTGGCCATGTCTGTATGACTAATAAATTTAAAATACATGTAATTAATAATTAATTAATTTTACATTATTCCATAAAATGTATTTTTCTTGCCTTTATTTCATGCTTATTTCTACAATGGTGACCACCTCATCTGTTGCTATAAAGAAGATTCTTACTTAACTTGTGTTCTATTGACAGCAAATACCTGACGGATTAAAATTAAAATGTAATTTTATTCAAAGTGTGCACAATTTGCATACATTTTCATTTTAAAAGTACATTAGAGGAAATACAAAAAATGTGTTAGGTACTTTTATTTATATTTTTAAAAATTTATTTTTCTTCTAAGATATTTAAAGCAGATATTAAATTGAAAGGGAAATACAAATTATAACAAACAACTAACAATTTTTAAAATTATTTAAATATAGCTGAATTTTGAAAATATTTTGTAAATTTAATTCAATTATGTTAAATACTTTTATAAAAATAAAACCATTTGCAGTTCTAGCACTAAATGTCCATCAAGTTGCCAATGTAAGAATTAGTATCTTAACTTTCATTCATGTGATGCCTAGACCACGTTCTTAAATTTTTTGGTCTCAAGGCTCCTTTAAACGACTAAAAGTTGTTGAGGATTCCAAAAAGCCTTTGTTAATGTGGTTATCAATATTTACATGTTAGAATTAATACTGGGAAGTTTTTAAAACACAGAATATGTAAGCACACATTCCATTAGCTCCCAGAGCAATGATGACATTACATTGTCTTGCAATCTCTAGAGAACTCCACTGTATACTTGAGAAAGCATGAGAATGAAAAAGGCAAACAAAGTCTTAGTAGTATTAAGAAAAAAATAGCTTGACCTGTAGACCCTGAAAGGGTCTCTGGGACTTCAGGGTTCCCCAGAACCACTGACCTATAACAACGTATTATAAATTTAAAAGTAATGTGAATCGTCTAATACTGCAACATGATCCTTGCTCCTCCGGGGCCACTGTTGCAAATACTCCGTGAATACCTTTGCATCCATGAATTGGAATCTGAAGAGAAGCAAGAAAATGGGCACTTGCCATTACTACTAAATGAGTCTTCATTATGCAAGGATTTATTGCATTAGAGCTATCTAATAGGAAGGCTAACAAGTTCATCTGTCTTTTCTCTTACTGAAGTACTTCCTCCACTTGCCCTGGGGCCCTGAAGAGTGTTGGTTCCTAGAGCTGAGCCAACTCTCTTTGCCACATCCAGAGGGCTACTTTCTGGGCCTTCTCAGGCCTGGCCAGTGACTTTGCAGTATTTTCCAACTTGAAATTTCGTTCTATTCGGGAACTCCCCCTTCCTCTTTCTGATGGCTATCCTAAACCCCCGGGGGGCTTATACAAAATACTGAGTGGGATCCTTAGGGGAGGAAAGTGGGTCCACTCTGGGCTCCTTCTATAGCAGTCCCAACACACACCCCAGGTGACCTGAGTCAGTCTAGTTCTTGGCATACCACCCATGGGTCTCGCTCCTGGAAATGGGGAAAGTTCACCTGCATACGGGTACCCATCCTGCTTGCCGGGGCAACCTCAGCGCCCTGGGCTGGTGTTTCCTCCAAGACTGCAGCAGTGACCTTCTCCCTTCCCTGGCAGCGCCCGCCCACCCCCTTCTGCTGCTTGGTCCTTCACTTGGACTGCTGCAGACCTGCTCCCTCTCTTTCTCTCTGAGTGAACTTCCTTACACTCAAAATCTTCTGGAGCCCCTTCCATCCCCACTGCAGATGGGGCCAGTCTATAGCCTTCTCCTGCCCAGCTCTTCCATGCCGTGGTCCTGCTGGCCTTCCCCATACAGACCTCAAAACAGGGCATGAGTTGTCTCTACTTTTGGATCCCCCAAACGTCAGGAAACATTTGGTCGTGTCACCCTTTGCACAGGGTTTATTTCAGCATATAGGGGCACAGTACAAGGACTTCATGCTACATTTTAGTTTTCCTCAACTGCAAACTTTTCTTCCTCTTTTGGGCTCAAAGCTCTTTATCGGGGTTAGTGGCAGGGCCGATGAGGCACCTGCTTTGTCTATTCATACCCCCTTTGTAAACCTCTCTAGTGTTACATCAGAGCCCAGGGTTTGCCCTAAAAAGCAAAGTTGCTTTTCTCTTTGCCTCTCTGCTCTGTTTCTTGCAAGTCCCCGGTGGAGCAAGTATAAGTTCCATGTTTCTGAGTCCGATGGGAGAGCAGTGCAGGAAACTAATATTGAATTCCTTATTATTATTCTGCCACCTATACCTCGCTCACTAGATTTTGCTAGTGTTAAAAGTGCAAATAATTACTTTTTATTCACGAACATAGATCAACAAAGGATCTTTTTTCTAAACGATGCTTAGTAGTTTGGGGTACAGTCATTGCGGTCATTTTAACTATTCTTCCACCCTGGCAGGCACAGGAATGAGGTCCCTAGGGCCACGCTGAAGTAGGACGCCTGGGCCGGGCTGTAGGGCTTGGTGCTTTAAGAAGCCCCGACATGGCTAAGTTTTCAGCCACCTGTTCTCTCTTCCAACCCAGTACGGTCTCCCTACAAGCCTTCGCGGCTTCCTTGTCCTACTCACCTTGCAATTGCTCCCTGCCGAGCTTAGCTACTTCCCCCAGGCTTTTTCAAAGGCCGTCTCACGTGCACATCCCCCTAACGTTTAACACTGAGTATTGCTTCAAAGGCTGGCAGCCCTGGAAAGGGAAGCATGACAGTAAAAGAAATCCCAAGTGGAGAAAGGTTTGCTTGGGCAGCTGCTTGGTTGTTCTGTAAGCGGGCAGGCGGCTGCTCCAACCTCCGCAGCTCACTTGCCCTCACAGCTCATTACAGATGTTTTCTTTTGGTCCGGTTCCCTCCTGTCCCTTCCGGAGGCTCCACTTCTCACAGGCTTTTGTAAATTTCCGCGAGGCCTCAGCTGCTCCTGCCTCCATGGATCCCTTTATCTGCTGCCAACACGAGAGTCTCTTAATCTTGCCCCGAGCCACGCTCAGGAGGGGAGAGGCTCAAATACTCAGAAGGTGGAGCCCACTGCTCTTTAGTTCTGCAGACTTATTTTAAGGCCACAGGGCTCAGGAATGTGTTGAACAACCGTTCTAGCAGAAAGCCTGCCCCATCATGTGTTTCCTCAAGGAACCCCTTGTGGGTCTCCATCGAAATCCCGAACTTCAGCAAGACTAATAGTATGTCTTTGTGCAGGGCTTGCAGTTTTTTGTTTTTTAAGCACCCTGCAAACCAAGCCAATCACAGACTGAATTCACCCCGCTGATCACCAGTTTAGGACCCCTAACTGACTTGCCTGAACTAGGAATTCTTGACCCTGTTGAAATAATTTTGACCTTCTCTTGCAGTGTTGGTTTATTTACAATGCTTTTGAAAAGGCCTGAACCCTAAAGCCCAGAAATCCATCCACACAGCCCCCAGGATAAGGGCTTGGACATCCTCGACATCCTGGGGGCGTCTGTCCTTCAGGTAAACTTGGAGATCTGGCCAAGTTAAGTACTGAGTCCTTCTCTTGATGAAATGGGGCCCACACAATCCCCTTATGTCCCTGAAGACCATGCAACAAACTTCCTACTTCGTGGCTCTTTTGCTGTCACTACCATGAGTGGGTTCACCAGTTAGGGATGGGAAAACACAGACACGCTTTGTTGTTTTTGGTTCTGTCCGGAGGCCCCGGAGGCTGCTTCCCCCTCCAGAGGGCTCCCTAGGCCTGCCTTCAATGGCTGCTGCCTTTCCCTTCCCCCACTGCCTTCCTCACACCATGAAAGGTCACAGCAGCTGGACAAACACCACGTGCCCAAGTTAAAGTAACAAAGACCTTTTCTGGGGCCTCGGGCTTATTGATGATAAGAGATTGCTTCCTGAAAGAAAACAATCCCTCAGAGTCTAAGCCACCTGCTAAAAAAACACTTCCTGCCTGTCTGATATAATTTGAGAACAAAACCTGAAATTGAGCGTTCTGTAAATTGCTTTGAATTGGTTAGGAAGTAAATTGTTCTAGTATTCTTTTCTGTTTTTGCTGAGCTAGCTCAAAAAGTAATAGAGTGATAGGTGACCCATGTGAAGTTCTACCCATGTAGATAACACCAAGACAGGGGCCAGTAGGGTAATTTCCAAGAGACCCAATGTATGTGTTTAAAGAAGAAAAAAAACACAAAAACTGGAAATACAATGAGACGGTGAAAATTGTACTCACCAAACTCCTCTCAGAGAAAAAAGTGCTGTATATGGTTCAAAGGCATAAAGTTCTTGTATAGCCACCCAGGCTGGGAATTAGAACCTCTACAAGGCATCTTTATAAATGGGATAAAAATAGTTGGCCAAAAAAACACCTTCTAAGGAAGACAAGGGCAATTAATTACTACTAAGCTTTTGTTTTCCTTAGTGAAGTGCAGCCAGGGCAGATCTGCTGGGTCAGCAGAGGAGATGCTGAGTCCTGCCACCGGTGTCCTCCTTCCCTGCCACCGGTGTCCTCCTTCCCTGCCAGAGCTTTTGGCATCTCCCTCAACCAGTGAACTGAACAGTCTATTTTTTAAATATTAGTTGAAGGAGTGCCAAAATGTTAGCTTGCCAAGAAACCCACACATTTGGCTACCCTGGACCTGAGAAGCTTGCCATCTTGGAGCTCCGATGGTTCATACTGTGGAGACAGCACTGTTCATCTGGACAGTTTTTAAACTAGGTGATTCAAGTGTGTCCTGGTTCCAGACTTACCTCTTGGTAAGTGGGTGTAAGTGGGGAGCTCTCAAGGAAAATCTATACTTTAGGGATAAAATAGGAAGCAGGACACCTGTGCGGTTGCTCAGCCAATTTTCACTGGGCAACGAGCGTAAAGTTACTAAACTCCCTAGTTCTCTTACCCCAGGCATCGTCCTATTTCAGCCAAGACCCACTTGAGATGAGTTGGCTCCACATAGAGAGTCTCTGGGCCCCAAACCTAAAGCTCCCCCGCACCCTTGTAGAAATTGAGAAGGCAGACAGCTATGGATGAAGAGCTGAGGTGAAGGAAAATTGGCCTAGGGAATGAAATCAATTCTCAGCGAGGCTGGCAAGGCATCTGGGCCCTGGATAAGGCACTCTGTTGACAGCCTAAATGGGACTAACCTCCCTTGTGCCCAGTTATTTGCTTGAGGTCCCTTGACCTACAATAAAGCCTCTAAACCTACTGAATCTGTCTTTACAACAAATTCAAGCTGGAATTCATGAATTCTGCCCCATGTCATTTGCCACTCCTATGCCCAAGCACCTAGCTCTACAGCTGTAACTCTTTATTTATGTATCCATCCTCTCTGTTAACATGGATGTGTCATTGTTTGCTCTCTCCCCCTGGGAAAGGATAAATTCCTTCCTGAAAGCTTGGTCTCAGAGCAGAGCTCCATGCACAATGACAGCAAGTGCTAGGAGCTTATATTCACCACAAGCATGGCCTGGCAATCCTCTGCCTCCCCACAGCCAACCCCAGGCCCCCTCTACAGTAAGGGATCCTCTTGGGCTTTGCTCAGATTTTTCACTAAGATGAAAAGCCAATTCAGTGTATTACAGTTGGTCTTTGGTTAGGCAAAAAAAAGATATTTTGCCAAAATTAAAATGGAAAATTTGGAGTCAACCTTAAATATTTTTTAAATGAGAGAGTGTTGCATGTGCACATGCTTCTGTGTGTGTGTGTGTGTGTGTGTGTGTGTGTGTGTGTGTGCTGGGTCTCAATTAGTGTCACTAGTTCCTCAGATGTTCTTGAACACCAGATGAATATAAGAGAAAGTATCTTGATTTGGTCTGCATATGGGGTTGGGATTCTTCAATCTAAAGAAGTGAAGTCTGAGGGACAATAGCCTGAAGAAAGTCACTGTTAAGTATTAAGTTTACAAAAAAGCTTAGGGCTTCCCTGGTGGCGCAGTGGTTGAGAGTCCGCCTGCCGATGCAGGGGAC
>NC_041220.1:18968687-18972262 GCF_002837175.3 Physeter macrocephalus
GGAACCGGGTTCGTGCCCCGGTCCGGGAAGATCCCACGTGCCGCGGAGCGGCTGGGCCCGTGAGCCACGGCCGCTGAGCCTGCGCGTCCGGAGCCTGCGCTCCGCAACGGGAGAGGCCACAACAGTGAGAGGCCCGCGTACCGCAAAAAAAAAAAAAAAAAAAGCTTAAATGGCTTCAAAATGGCTTAAAGACTTAAATATAAGACATGACACCATAAAACTCCTAGAAGAGAACATAGGCAAACATTCTCTGACATAAATTGTAACAATATTTTATTAGATCAGTCTCCCAAGGCAAAAAAATAAAAGCGAAAATAAACAAATGGGACCTAGGCAAATTTATAAGCTTTTGCACACCAAAGGAAACCATAAACAAAATGAAAAGACAACTTACAGATTGGGAGAGAATATTTGCAAATGATGTGACCAACAAGGGCTCTTTTTCTAAAATATACAAAGAGCTCATACAACTTAATATCAAAAAAAATACAACCCAATCAAAAAATGGGCAGAAGACCAAAACAGACATTTCTCCAAAGAAGACATACAGATTGCCAACAGGCCCATGAAAAGATGCTCAACATCACTAATTATTAGAGAAATGGAAATCAAAACTACAGTTAGGTATCACCTCACACTGGTCAAAATGACTATCATCAAAAAATCTTCAAATTATAAATGCTGGAGAGGGAATGGAGAGAAGGGAACCCTCCTACACTGTTGGTGGGAATGTAAATTGGTGCAGCCACTATGGATAACAGTATGGAGGTTCCTTAAAAAACTAAAATTAGAGAGCTACCGTATGATCCAGCAACCCCACTCCTGGGCATATACCCATAAAAGGCGAAAATTCTAATTTGAAAAGATACATGCATCCCAGTGTTCGTTGCAGCACTATAGCACTATAGCCAAGACAGGGAAGCAAACTAAATAAGTGTCCATCAACAGGTGAATGGATAAAGAAGATGTGGTATATATACACAATGGAATATTACTCAGCCATAAAAAGGAATGAAATAATGCCATGTGCTGCAACACGGGTGGACCTAGAGATTGTCATACTGAGTGAAGTAAGTCAGACAGAGAAAGACAAATATAATACGATATCACTTATATGTGGAATTTTAAAAATAGTACAAATGGACTTATTTACAAAACAGAAACAGACTCACAGACATAGAAAACAAACTTATGGTTACCAGAGGGGAAAGGGGGGGGCGTGGATAAATTAGGATTGTGGGATTAACAGATACACACTACTGTATATAAAATAGGTAAACAAGGATTTACTGTTTAGCACAGGGAACTGTATTCAATATTTTGTTTTTAAAAAAGGAGAAACAGTTTAAATTGCTGCATGAGAGATTTCTTTATCAATGAAAATCATTCAATATTGAAATGGAATACACCAAGAGATGATATGGAATCTTCTCTAAGGGTTACTAAAATAAAACTTGGCAGTTACTAGGTAGTTTAGCACTGGTCCTAATGGAAGGAAGAAGGGACATATTCTCCCCTATTTTCAGTTGAGTTTAAAAATCCCAACAATGATTCTCTAGCTTTAACCTAGTTATCTGTTATGCATTTGTAACCAAGTGCAAACTGATTATACTAGAAGAGCTTTCTTAATAATACATTATTTATGAGGAGAGCTTGTGTGGACTAGTAAGAAAAAGAATTTTAAAATGTATATGTAATTTATGTGTAATCATTAAATTGGGATCACATTTTTAAAACCAACCACACATCAAAGAAAATTTGGGAGAAAACTATATCTCAGCATCTCTTAGACACTTGAAAATAACCATCTACATTTTTTTAAATCTACATTTTAAAGTTGTACCTCTTTCATCCCTTCATTTCTAGTCTGTAGTCATACTCTATAGGAAGAGACATGGCTGTGACAACAGCCCTTGCCATGTCCTGAAGGGCTTATCTGCCCTGCTTTGCCTCTGCATTAAAAATAAACCTGAGGGAGTTCCCTGGTGGCCTAGTGGTTAGGATTCCGGGCTTTCACTGCCCGGGGCCTGGGTTCATTTGCTGGTTGGGGAACTGAGATCCTGCAAGTCATGCAGAGCAGCCAAAAAATTAAAAACAAACAAACAAAACAAAACAAAAAACCCAACAACCTGAGGATTCATTAGTATTTAATATATGATAAAAGTAGATTGTTCAATACATGATCTTGAGAAAATTGGTTAGCTCTTTGAAAAAAGAATGAAGTTAGATCCTTACTTACTTCAAAGTATAATCCAAAATAAATTCCAAATAAATTAAGTGTCCAAAATAAAAACAAAAGAACTGGCTAATCACTCTTTGGATGGAGAAATCTATTATAACCAAAACAACCAAGGTGAAAAATATTATTAAAAAGATTAATAAAATTCACAATCTAAATGTTAAAAACTTTTGTTGATTAAATATACACACATGCAAAATAACAGATAAATGATATTCTAGGGGAAAATCTTTGTAGCATTTGTGAAAAATGGTTATTATTAAAATATAAAACTGCTCTTTCAGATTAATAAGGAAAGGAGGAAATCATCAATAGAAAAATGGGCATAGAACGTAAAGGAGAAATTCTAAGAAAAAAAGGCAAATACTAGGGGTTTCCCTGGTGGCGCAGTGGTTAAGAATCTGCCTGCCAATGAAAGGGGACATGGGTTCGAGCCCTGGTCCGGGAAGATCTCACATGCCGTGGAGCAAGTAAGCCCGTGCGTCACAACCACTGAGCCTGCGCTCTAGAGGCCCCGAGCCACAACTACGGAAGCCTGCGCGCCAAAAGACTCTGCTCCACAACAAGAGAAGCCACCGCAATGAGAAGCCCGTGCACCGCAACAAAGAGTAGCCCCCGTTCATCGCAACTAGAGGAAGCCCACGCACAGCGACAAAGACCCAATGCAGCCAAAAATAAAATAAATTTTTTTAAAAAGGCAAATACTAAATAAATATATGAAAAAATGTTCAACCTCACTATTCACTTAAAAATAACAGAGGAAATTTTATAAGTAATTCAATGAGATACCATTTTCAAACCCCAAACATTGACTAGTATTAAAAAGAATAATATGACAGTGGCAAGGGTAAGGGAAGACTGGCACTCATCCATCCAGCTGGCAGAAGTGAAATGGGTCCTTTTCTGGATGGCAATTAGGTGATATGTACCAACAAAGTTAATATATAATTAACTAATTATATATAATTAACTAATATATTATATATATTTAAATATATATAAAATTTATATATATTTAAATATATATATTTAAAATATATATATTTAAAATATATAATTAACTAATATATAATATATACTAATTTGACCCAGGGATTTCACTTCTATGGATTTATGGTAAAGAAATAATTTTATACAAGGATAATTATCACATCATGGTTTAAAATAGTGAAAATATGGACATGATCTAAATACCTAAAAAGAGGGGATCAGCCATCATCAAAAACTCTAGAAACAATAAATGCTGGAGAGGGTGTGGAGAAAAGGGAACCCTCTTGCACTGTTGGTGGGAATGTAAATTGATACAGCCACTATGGAGAACAGTATGGAGGTTCCT
>NC_041220.1:18972342-18983110 GCF_002837175.3 Physeter macrocephalus
TGGGCATATACCCTGAGAAAACCATAATTCAAAAAGAGTCATGTACCAAAATGTTCATTGCAGCTCTATTTACGATAGCCAGGACATGGAAGCAACCTAAGTGTCCATCAACAGATGAATGGATAAAGAAGATGTGGCACATATATACAATGGAATATTACTCAGCCATAAAAAGAAATGAAACTGAGTTATTTGTAGTGAGGTGGATGGACCTGGAGTCTGTCATACAGAGTGAAGTAAGTCAGAAGAAGAAAGACAAATACCGTATGCTAACACATATATATGGAATCTAAGAAAAAAAAATGTCATGAAGAGATTAGTGGTAGGACGGGAATAAAACACAGACCTACTAGAGCATGGACTTGAGGACATGGTTATATCAATTATAAGATTATCTATAGACTAACACACTAGTCATTAAATACCATTCTGCAGATGAATACCCATTGGCATGAAAAAATGTTCAACCTATCACTAAGGCTAAAATTATTTGTGAGGTATGACAATATTAAGCACATTCTTGTGTGTGTGTGTGTGTGCTGAAACATGCACAACAAAAAGTTTTCTCTGAGAGTGAAAGTATGGTTTTCTGTTTCTTTTCCTTCTTTTTGTTGTTGTTTTCTGAAATTCTGTCTGCACTGGGCATATAACACATACCAGAAAGAAAAGATCATAAAAAACTCCAAAGTAACCCCAGTCTAGGTCTATGAACCAACAGTCAGAAGTGGACTAGTCGTCCCATAATTATTTTGGACTGTAAACTGTAACCAGCTTTGAAATCAAAGGTCAGTCCATGAGCTGGCCACTTGGCCCTGCTCTGGCCTCTGAGCTTCTGTTACCAGTGGCCCCTTTCGAGGAGGAGCGGGTGACTCTGGTTCCTGCACCAGGAACCAGATGCTGGCCCAGAAAGAGAGCGCAGGTCAGGGAAAGGAGCTGCCTGAAGACACTCGCACAGCAATAGTAGATTGCATTACCTTCAGTTTTTACATTTTAGAAGCTGCATGTGTAAACTGTATGCCTGCCTGCTCTGCCCACCCTGCTATTTATAGCTGTTCTAATCAGAACCTTCCATGTTGCAACAATTGAGGAATGGCTAAGGAGTCAGTTAATTAATAGAATTTGTACAGCCAGATGCAAGAAAAGTACCCAATGAGAAACCAGATCAACAAAGAAGCGTTTATTCCTTGTAAAGAAACTGTGATTCCCCAAATTTAAGATATACATCAACTCTTGGAGGAAATCTCTCAGGCAAGAAAGCAGGTAAATATCTCATTCTTTTCCTCCCCTTTTGAAGTATTTTTTCAGGTTTTCCTAGTAGATATTATTTTTCATAAGTAACTTCATCTGACAGACAACAAGCATATTCTTCTTTGTTTGTTAGGGTCAGGAGGCTGCAGCATCCGATTGTATCATCTTGGTAAAAGGACTCTCTAAAGCTACTTGCAACCACTTATTGTTATAAGATCTTGATTTGCAGGGCACAGGAGTACAATGGACAAAGAATAAACACAGGATGTGTTCTTCACTCTGAATTGTTTAGTGTTAAAATAGCACACTGAGTAATAGCCACTGGTGCCGCTGTAACAGGCATTTACACGTGTACGCTGTGCCCCATTTTCAGGTCTATGAGAAACCGGCAACCAAAGGAGGTCTAGACCTGGGTGCCTTCTCTTTGCTGGCTTTTAGGGAGAGCTGAGGCTGAGTTCTGCGGAGTGCTGTATGGGACTCCTGAAGTCAGGGTTAAACATTTCTAGCATACATGGTTAAAAAAATTATAGTCACAATAACAACTTGAATTTGTTTAAGGAGGCAGCATGCTAAAATAAGATCAGAGGTTCAGGAATTAGACTTAGCTCAGATCTTTGCTTTGTTTCTTATTAGAGGTGTGCCTTAACCTCAATAAATTTCAAGCTCCTAGTTGTAAAACTGGAATAAAATTATGCATGAAAAAAATTCATATAGTGCATAGAGCTTTATGTTGTATTTTCAATCACACTCTCATTTGATCTTTGCAATTATCCCACAAAGAAGATAGTATTATCCCTAATTTACAGTTGAGGAACGTGATGTTCAGAAATTGAAATGTCTTAATCAGCTCATACAACTCAATAATAAAAAACAAACAAACAACCCAATCAAAAAATGGGCAGAAGACCTAAATAGATATTTCTTCAAAGAAAACATACAGATGGCCAACAGGCCCTTGAAAAGATGCTCAACATTGCTAACTATTAGAGAAATGCAAATCAAAACTACAGTGAGGTATCACCTCACACCAGTCAGAATGGCCATCATTAAAAAGTCTGTAGAGGGTGTGGAGAAAAGGGAACCCTCCTACACTGTTGGTGGGAATGTAAATTGATACAGCCACTATGGAGAACAGTATGGAGGTTCCTTAAAAAACTAAAAATAGAACTACCATATGATCCAGCAATCTTACTCCTGGGCATATATCTGGAGAAAACCATAATTCAAAAAGATACAGGCACCCCTATGTTCATAGCAGCACAGTTTACAATAGCCAAGACATGGGAACAACCTAAATGTCCATCTATAGAGGAATGGATAAAGAAGATGTGGCACATATATACAATAAAATACTACTCAGCTGTAAAAAAGAATGAAATAATGCCATTTGCAGCAACATGGATGGACCTAGAGATTATCATACTAAGTAAAGTAAGTCAGACAGAGAAAGACAAATATCATATGATATCACTTATATGTGGAATCTAAAATACGACGCAAATGAACTTATCTACAAAACGGAAACAGACTCACAAACATAGAGAACAGACTTGTGGTTGCCAAGGGGGGAGGGAGGGGGGGAGGGATGGAGTGGGAGTTTGGGATTAGCAGATGCAAACTAATGTATATAGAATGGATAAACAACAAGTTCTTATTGTATAGCACAGGGAACTATATTCAATATCCTGTAATAAATCATAATGGAAAAGAATATGAAAAGGAATATATATATGTATATGTATATATATATATATATAACTGAATCACCTTGCTGTACAGCAGAAATTAACACAACATTGTAAATCAACTATACTTCAATAAAATAAAATTTTTTTAAAAGGGGAAATTGAAAGGTCCTAAATCACACAGGATAAGGACAGGTATCTTCTGATTCGTAGCCCTGTGCTCTTTCCACAAAACACACAAAATACATTCTAACCAACTAGCAATAAAGAAAATGAGTTGAAAAGAAGATGGGCAAGATGCAGCTGTTTGTCAGTAGCCCAAGCAGTGCTCCTATTTTTGAGTTAGTTTGTAGGTCCAGTCTGTGTGGCCAATCACTTCTTCCCCCTGGGCTGCAAAGCTGTGCAAATGGAGCCATCCTTGGAAGTATCCCGGGAAACAGGAGTTAGCTGGCTCTGAATAAGGCCTCTCTTTGCTTGATCCCAGCATCATGTCAGCCAGGGCTGAGCTGAGAAAGTGGCAGGTGACCATGAAGGTGGCCCTCTGCTTACAGAAGTGAACTCAATCTAAACTGGCCAAGTCAATTAGGAATTTGATTCTACCTATAGGAAGAGGATTTTACACATCAGCACTCATCAGTGGAAGATGATCTCAATTAACTTGTATTGCAAAAATTGATTATAAAGTAAGACCAAGGTTTCAGTCTGAGCCACCATGAAAGCTCAACAAAGTAAGAGCTAATTTCACAAAACTCACTTTGCCTTTTTACACTTGTGGGTAGTTTCATGACGCTAGTCTGGATCATTAGCTCATTTTATTACCTGTAGGGTCTCTTCAGCCTCCATTGGGCCCTTTCCCTGCCAAATTCAGCCTGGCATTATAATTCAGGAGTTTTGAGAAACACGAAACTTATGGTCTGGGATTTTTCTAGCTGTATATTGGAATGCTCTCAATTTCATTAAAAAAAAAAACTGCTTCAAAATAACTTTGGGGGATAAACTTTTTGATGTGAGACCACATTAACGCTGATTTCTTCACAGGATCAAATGTCTATGCCTCAAGTCTAAAAGTTTCCTTCTAGATACAATTCTCTTGATAGCATCATAATTAAAAGCTTAAACTCCAAAGTAAGACAGAACTGGGTTTTAATCTCAGTTCCAACTGTGGGATCTCAGGTGAAATATTTATGCTCAGTTTCCTCATCTGTAAAATGGTGACAGTGATTGCACTTACCTCATAGAATTACTATGAGGAATTTGAGTGAAATAATATTTGCAACATACTTAGTAACTCCTGAAAAATAGTCATCATTTGAGAACCTTACTGCTATCCTTATTCATCAAGTATTTATTCCCTGCGATGTGGCAGATACTGTGCTCACCCCCAAGGTTGCAGCAGCAGAAGATGGTTCTTCTCAGGATGCCAAGGTGACAAGTGCCTGATGCATAGCAACTGCTGAAGAGCAGTCAGTTTTTATTTTTTATTTTTTATTTTTTGCGGTACGCGGGCCTCTCACTGTTGTGGCCTCTCCCGTTGCGGAGCACAGGCTCCGGACGCGCAGGCTCAGCGGCCACGGCTCACGGGCCCAGCCGCTCCGCGGCATGTGGGATCCTCCCGGACCGGGGCACGAACCCGTGTCCCCTGCATCGGCAGGCGGGCTCTCAACCACTGCGCCACCAGGGAAGCCCCTGAGCAGTCAGTTTTTGATAGTAGTAAAACAAGTCCACAAGGGGACACTACAGGAGACCCCAACTCTAAGCAGAGGTCCTAGTCACAAAGCAAGCTCTCACCTAGAAAGGTCAACTGATCTGGAGCAATAGCCTAATTTATAAAAAGTTCCAACTACTGAATTTTAAAAAGACAACAAAGCAACAGAAAAATTGTCAAGGACAGAAAATTCACAGAAAGAAATACAAATAATGAAAAAAATAATGCATAAAGATGATTTGAAAAAAGGATTCCTATGCTTTCTACTTTCTGTGGACATGTATTACTTTAATAATTATTTTTTAATTATTATTTTTATGTTACAAAAGGCTCCATAGAGCTAGGACTTAAAATATCTATAAATGAAGCATTCGCTCTCCTCCTCTACAACCCCCCAGTTACAAGCATGTGTTGGAATTTTGTCATGATTTTGCTGCAAAAGAAAAGGCCCATTGTGATCATTTCAAAGCGTTAAGTCTTGGCAGGACATTTTGTAGGTAAAGAGAATGTTAAATCATCATCGTGAAACAAGGAAGAGAAAGAAAAGAAGTTTTGATTATTGGTCACAAGACTTGACTGATAGCTAAGTGGGGGACAACTGGTTCTCAGAAAAAGTGTTAATTCCATTAAAGTTTATCAGAAAATTGCTTATGCATTGTTTTCATTTCCTCCCAGAATGAGGTTGTAAATTAAATCAGACCCAGAAAGTGTTTGGGATCATTTTTCTTTCACATCTTTCAGTCCTCCTTGTCTTCCAATAGTTCTTACTTCTATGATGGGCTCCCTTTCTGGGGCGTTACCTGATCCAGAATCCTGGACATTAACCTCTCCCTTGCATTTTCAGGTCAAATCACCAAGCCCTTGGTCCTATCTCTTAGATAAATTCTCTCAACTCAGTGCCCTCCTTTCCAAAGCCACCATCACTACCTTCATCGAGGCCCATGTATTCCTGGGATAACTTCCTATTTCGTCTCTAAGCACCTGAGTCAAAACTCACTGGTTTTTTATTACCAAAAGATATTGCTGACACTTACATATTTCCTGATTTCCCCAAGGACACTGACTCTTACTTTGATCACATTTATATGATTTAATATTATTTTTTCATGAGTTCTTTTTAAAGATGACTACTGTAATGAGGAGAAAACTATGTTTTAAATCTGATAAATCAAGGTGAACCTATAAAAGGGTATCAAAGTCATCAAACCATCAACGAGTTTGATGTTATTAAATATAGTGTGTATATATTATAAGAGTACTGAAAGAACTGTTAGAAATCTAATTGAGGATTTTCTGTTTAGAGTAAAAAATAAAGGATCCTGTTGTGCCCAAATAGCCTCTCTCCCACAGTTAGGGGGGCCATATTTCCTAAGTGGTCAAAGACAATTCTAGTTCTAGTTCATGCCTGTTGTCCTGGAATAATCAGTATTTATCCAGCTTGGGCAATAAATTTTACGGTTACTACATCTAGAATGGATATCTCATACAATTTCCCCCCTTTTATCTGGTAAAAGGATTCCTTTATTTGGAAAGTACCCATCATAGGGGATTCCAGTAGGGATGAACCCACATGGTTACTCTCCCAGCCCTCATCCTCCTAGATAGACACATGCCTCCAGCTTGGCCAGTTAGAACAGCCCATCTCTTGGACCCCAGTTTAGGGAAAAGCATACGACCCACGCCAGTCAATCAGAGTCCTTCCTGAAAATTTTTGCAGGCGCTTTCTGAAAAAATTCTCCTTTCTCCGGGTTTGCTCAGTTGGTTGGATATGAGCATTGGAGTTCCAGGGACTACTTAGCCTGCCACGTGGAAAAAGCCTGTCTCAAAGTGAGAGCGCCACGATGACATCACTGACTACGCTTCAAGTCAGCTGCATTCCAGACTCCCCAGCTCAATAAGACATGACTTTTTAAAAATCAGTTAAAATAGTTTTAATTAATATGCCCTCTCTCCAGCTCCCCTTACAGTATATAACATGGACCCCAAATGAAATTGAACATTATATGGAATCCCGTAAAGGCAGAGGTTTCCATTCTTGAGATTTCATTAATGGAAAATAGAACACATATTAGTTAAAGCACTTAATAATACTTATTAACTAAAAGTAAATTAGGGCTTCCCTGGTGGCGCAGTGGTTGAGAGTCCGCCTGCCGATGCAGGGGACGCAGGTTCGTGCCCCGGTCCGGGGGGATCCCACGTGCCGCGGAGCGGCTGGGCCCGTGGGCCATGGCCGCTGGGCCTGCGCGTCCGGAGCCTGTGCTCCACAACGGGAGAGGCCACAACAGCGAGAGGCCCGCATAACGCAAAAAAAAAGAAAAAAAAAAAAAAAAAAGTAAATTAGTGTTACAGTTATAACCTCAAGGGAATAAACAGAGAATTTGAGGTGCAGCTCTTGCAGAACACAAGGGAAGTCTCAGAGGAAGAGCAGTGCGCTCACTGTATATTAACGGCTCTTTCTGAGATAAGAATCTGCTGTAAGCACATGATTCCTGGTTATATGTGGCTTACCTGCCAGATGTTGTCTAATTCTCACGCTCTTTCTGACCCTATCCCTCGCCGCCACAGATTCAGGAGTTGGTGTGCAAAGAGGTTCTGCAAGAAGGTGAGACGGCTGTTTTGCACATCACTTGGTAATTTTTAAGAGCTGAAAATGTAATTACTTTTATGCCACCTCAAAATATCCCCAAGTGAAAACACTTGCATCAAAGCAGCAGCTTCAGTGCCAGGTATCTGCTGCCTCTTTCGTCTGGCCTTGCCCCCTTAATTTAGTTTTCCAACCAGACTCCTGAGGGGTTTTTATGAGATGATAATCTGATCTAACCATGACCTTAGTTAAAGTTCCTCTAGCTCCTGTTTTCCTTTCTCCCACCCTGTCCCCACATGGCTTCCCAGCTCCACTTATATCAAACTATACACAAGTCCACGAATGCCCACATGACTCATGACTCCATGCCTCTGCAAACCCTTCCCCTGCTTGAAGGTTTTTCTCTCCCATCCTGCCTGATGGGATGACCTCATCTTGGGTCATCTCCTCCGAGAAATACTACCGTGTCTCCCCAGACAGGGTTAGTTAGGCATTTCCTGCTCTGGACTCTGTGCTGATCCTCTAATATCACACTTACTCCTTCAGTGGGATTACTTGCTCTCCTATTTGTCTCTCTTGCTAGGCTGTGGATCCCTCAAGGGCAGAGGATATGTCTTCTTTATCTTTGTAGCCTTTGAACTTGGCATAGTACACTGCATGGTAATTTTTCAATAAATGTTGAATGAGTGAACAAATAAATGAATGTACGGGTGAATAAACGAGTAATAAATTGAGCATAAGAAGCCAACCATAATAGGATGATTACACTGGGTCTCTCTCCTGGCTACACACTTTCTAATTTGTTTGTGTGAAATTTGAAGTTGTTAGTTTCCTGCCTTCCCCACGGGAAGAAGGGACGTTTGTACTGATCTTTAGGGTTTGGGAATAAAGTTCTGTTCATCCTAGTTGTACTTCAGTGGCATGACAGTACATTTGCCAGAAGTTTAAGGACTCCAATCTGATTCAGACGAGATGTTCCCTGGATATTAAATTAGCTAATACATGTAAAGCACAGTGTACGGCACAAGCAGGCATTAAAAATATTACCTATTGTTATCGTCATCACCGTCACCATCATCATCAACAGCAGCAGCAGCAGCCTTAAAGAGTCATGTTGTTGGATAAATAGCAGCAGAGCACAGAGGTTAGAGAGCACAGAGTTTGGAGTCAGGGAGAGGGGGTGTGGGGGAGGGATGGACTGAGAGTTTGGGATTAGCAGATGCAAACTGGTGTATATAGAATAGATAAACAACAAGATCCTACTGTATAGCACAGGGAACTATATTCAATATCCTGTGATAAACCATAATGGAAAAGAATATGAAGAGGAAATATATATACATAACTGAATCACTTTGCTATACAGCAGAAATTAACATAAAATTGTAAATCAACTGTACTTCAATAAAATAAAAATTTAAAAATACAATAAATAAATAAATAAAAAGTATCTTAATGATTTCTGAGTCTAAATTGCCTAATCTGTAAAATGCAGATGTATTCATTTAAGGAGTATTTATGGATTGATTTCTCTGTGCCAAGAATTGTCCTAGGTGCCTGGGATCCACAGTGAATAAAACAAAGATCCATACCCACGTGGGGTTTACACTATCAAAATAAAATCTATCAGAATAAATAAAATGTATCTTAAGTAAAATTTTTGTGGTGATAAGCGCCATGACTGAAAGAAAAGCCAGGACGTGGATGGGGAGTGGGAGAGGACTGCATTTTAAATAGAGTGGCCAGTCAGTGTTCATTGCAGCACTGTTTACAATAGCCAAGACAAGGAAGCAACCTAAATGTCCGTCGACAGATGAATGGATAAAGAAGATGTGGTACATATATACAATGGAATATTACTCAGCCAGAAAAAGAATGAAATAACGCCACGTGCAGCAACATGCATGGACCTAGATTGTCATACTGAGTGAAGTAAGTCAGACAGAGAAAGACAAATATCATATGATATCACTTATGTGAGGAATCTAAAAAAAACTGATGCAAATGAAACTGATTTACAGAACAGAAACAGACTCACAGACTTAGAGAACGAACTTATGGTTACCAGAGGGGAAGGGGGAGGAGGGATAGTTAGGGAGTTTGGGATTGACATATACAGACTACTATTTTTAAAATAGATAGGGCATTTTCTTTACTCCCTAGAAACTGCAACTCAGCAAGCAAGCTGCTGCCGACAAAAAAACTCGAGCCCTGAACCAAGACAGCGGAGTAGAAGGACGTGCTCTCACTCCCTCTTGTGAGAACACCAGAATCACAACTAGCTGCTGGACAATCATCGATAGGAAGACACTGGAACTCACCAAAAAAGATATCCCACATCCAAAGACAAAGGAGAAGCCACAATGAGACGGTAGCAGGGGCGCAATCACAGTAAAATCAAATCCCATAACTGCTGGGTGGGTGACTCACACACTGGAGAACACTTATACGACAGAAGCCCACCCACTGGAGTGAAGGTTCTGAGCCCCACGTCAGGCTTCCCAACCTGGGGGTCCGGCAACGGGAGGAGGAATTCCTAGAGAATCAGACTTTGAAGGCTAGTGGGATTTGATTGCAGGACTTCGACAGGACTGGGGGAAACAGAGACTCCACTCTTGGAGGGTACACACAAAATAGTGTGTGCATCAGGACCCAGGGGAAGGAGAAGTGACCCCAGGGGAGACTGAAACAGACCTACCTGCTAGTGTTGGAGGGTCTCCTGCAGAGGCGGGGGGGGGAGTGGCTGTGGCTCACCGGGGGGACAAGGACACTGGCAGCAGAAGTTCTTTGATTGCAGGACTTCGACAGGACTGGGGGAAACAGAGACTCCACTCTTGGAGGGCACACGAAAAGTAGTGTGCACATCAGGACCCAGGGGAAGGAGCAGTGACCCCAGGGGAGACTGAACCAGACCTACCTGCACTAACAGGTTGGAGGGTCTCCTGCAGAGGCAGGGGGGAGGGCTGTGGCTCACAGTGGGGACAAGGACACTGACAGCAGAAGTTCTGGGAAGTACTCCTTGGCCTGAGCCCTCCCAGAGTCTGTCATCAGCCCCACCAAAGAGCTCAGGTAGGTGCCAGTGTTGGGTTGCCTCAGGCCAAACAACCAACAGGGAGGGAACCCAGCCCCACCCATCAACAGTCAAGTGGATTAAAGTTTTACTGAGCTCTGCCCACCAAAGTAACAGTCAGCTCTACCCACCACCAGTCCCTTCCATCAAGCCTCTTAGATAGCCTCATCCACCAGAGGGCAGACAGCAGAAGCAAGAAGAACTACAATCCTGCAGCCTGCGGAACAAAAACCACATTCACAGAAAGATTGGCAAGATGAAAGGCAGAGGGTTATGTACCAGATGAAGGAACAAGATAAACCCCAGAAAAACAACTAAATGAAGTGGAGATAGGCAACCTTCCAGAAAAACAATTCACAATAATGATAGTAAAGATGATCCAGGACCTCGGAAAAAGAATGGAGGCAAAGATCGAGAAGATGCAAGAAATGTTTAACAAAGATATAGAAGAATTAAAGAACAAACAAACAGAGATG
>NC_041220.1:18983336-18984562 GCF_002837175.3 Physeter macrocephalus
AGAATGGTGGAATTCACTGCTGCGGAACAGAATAAAGAAAAAAGAATGAAAAGAAATGAAGACAGCCTAAGAAACCTCTGGGACAACATTAAACGCAACAACATTTGCATTAAAGGGGTCCCAGAAGGAGAAGAGAGAGAGAAAGGACCAGAGGAAATATCTGAAGAGATTATAGTCGAAAACTTCCCTAACATGGGAAAGGAAATAGCCACCCAAATCCAGGAAGTGCAGAGAGTCCCATACAGCATAAACCCAAGGAGAAACACACTAAGACACATAGTAATCAAAGTGGCAAAAATTAAAGACAAAGAAAAATTATTATTATTTTTTAAATAAATAAATTATTTATTTGGCTGTGTTGGGTCTTTGTTGCGGTATGCAGGCTTCTCAGTGCAGTGGCTTCTCTTGTTTCAGAGCATGGGGTCTAGGCATGTGGGCTTCACTAGTGGCAGCATGCAAGCTCAGTAGTTGTGGCTCACGGATTCTAGAGCACACGGATTCTAGAGCGCACGCTCTAGCTGTGGCACATGGGCTTAGTTGCTCTGCGGCGTGTGGGATCTTCCCAGACGAGGGCTCGAACACGTGTCCCCTGCATTGGCAGGCAGATTCTTAACCACTGCGCCACCAGGGAAGTCCAAGAAAAATTACTGAAAGCAGCAAGGGAAAAACGACAAATAACATACAAGGGACCTCCCATAAGGTTAACAGATGATTTCTCAGCAGAAACTCTACAAGTCAGAAGGGAGGGGCATGATATACTTAAAATGATGAAAGGGAAGAACCTACAATCAAGATTACTCTATCCAGCAAGGATTGCATTCAGATTCGATGGAGAAATCAAAAGATTTACAGACAAGCAAAAGCTAAGAGAAAACAGCACCACCAAACCAGCTCTATGACAAATGCTAAAGGAACTTCTCTAAGTGGGAAACACAAGAGAAGAAAAGGACCCACAAAAACAAACTCAAAACAAGCAAGAAAACTGTCATAGGAACATACATATTGATAATTACCTTAAACGTGAATTGATTAAAAGCTCCAACCAAAAGACAAAGCCTTGCTGAATGGATACAAAAATAAGACCCATATATATGCTGTCTACAAGAGACCCACTTCAGACCTAGGGACACATACAGACTGAAAGTGAAGGGATGGAAAGAGATATTCCATGCAAATGGAAATCAAAAGAAAGCTGGAGTAGCAATACTCATATCAGATAAAATAGA
>NC_041220.1:18984731-18985408 GCF_002837175.3 Physeter macrocephalus
TAATAAGGAAACACAAGCTTTAAATGACACAATAGACCAGATAGATTTAATTGATATTTATAGGACATTCCATCCAAAAACAGCAGATTACACTTTCTTCTCAAGTGCACATGGAACATTCTCCAGGATAGATCACATCTTGGGTCACAAATCAAGCCTCAGTAAATTTAAGAAAATTGATATCATATCAAGCAACTTTTCTGACCACAAGGCTATGAGATTAGAAATGAATTACAGGGAAAGAATCATAAAAAACACAAACACATGGAGCCTAAAAAATATGATACTAAATAACCAAGAGATCACTGAAGAAATCAAAGAGGAAATCAAAAATACCTGGAAACAAATGACAATGAAAACACGAGGATCCAAAACCTATGGGATGCAGCAAAAGCAGTTCTAAAAGGGAAGTTTATTGCTATACAAGCCTACCTCAAAAAATAAGAAAAATCTCAAATAAACAATCTAACTTTACACCTAAAGGAACTAGAGAAAGAAGAACAAACAAAACCCGAAATTAGTAGAAGGAAAGAAATCATAAAGATCAGAGCAGAAATAAATGAAATAGAAACAAAGAAAACAATAGCAAAGATCAATAAAACTAAAAGCTGGTTCTTTGAGAAGATAAACAAAATTGATAAACCATTTGCCAGACTCATCAAGAAAAAGAGGGAGAG
>NC_041220.1:18985729-18986321 GCF_002837175.3 Physeter macrocephalus
ACCCATCCTTCTCAAACTCTTCCAAAAAATTGCAGAGGAAGGAACACTCCCAAACTCATTCTATGAGGCCACCATCACCCTGATACCAAAACCAGACAAAAATATTACAAAAAAAGAAAATTACAGACAAATATCACAGATGAATATAGATGCAAAAATCCTCAACAAAATACTAGAAAATAGCATCCAACAACATATTAAAAGGATCATACACCATGATCAAGTGGGATTTATCCCAGGAATGCAAGGATTCTTCAATATATGCAAATTAATCAATGTGATACACCATATGAACAAACTGAAGAATAAAAACCATATGATCATCTGAATAGATGCAGATAAAGCCTTTGACAAAATTCAACACCTATTGATGATAAAAACTCTCCAGAAAGTGGGCATAGAGGGAACCTACCTCAACATAATAAAGGCCATATACAACAAACCCACAGCAAACATCATTCTCAATGGTGAAAAACTGAAAGCATTTCCTCCAAGATCAGGAACGAGACAAGGGTGTCCACTCTCACCACTATTATTCAACATACTTTTGGAAGTTCTAGCCACAGCAATCAGAGAGGAAAAAGAAATAAAA
>NC_041220.1:18986477-19000017 GCF_002837175.3 Physeter macrocephalus
GTGAAAATGACTATACTACCCAAAGCAATCTACAGATTCAGTGCAATCCCTATCAAATTACCAATGGCATTTTTTACAGAACTAGAACAAAAAAATCTTAAAATTTGTATGGAGACAGAAGAGACACCAAATAGCCAAAGCAGTCTTGAGGGAAAAAAACGGAGCTGGAGGAAGCAGACTCCCTGACTTCAGACTATACTACAAAGGTACAGTAATCAAGACAATATGGTACTGGCACAAAAACAGAAACAGATCAATGGCACAAGATAGAGCGCCCAGAGAAAAACCAAAGCACCTATGGTCAACTAATCTATGACAAAGGAGGCAAGGATATACAATGGAGAAAAGACAGTCTCTTCAATAAATGGTGCTGGGAAAACAGGACAGTTACATGTAAAAGAATGAAATTAGAACACTCCCTAACACCATACACAAAAATAAACTCGAAATAGATTAGAGACCTAAATGGAAGACCTGACACTATAAAACTCTTAGAGGAAAACATACGAAGAACACTCTTTGACATAAATCACGGCAAGATCTTTTTTGATCCACCTCTTAAAATAATGGAAATAAAAACAAAAGTAAACAAATGGGACCTAATGAAACTTCAAAGCTTTTGTACAGCAAAGGAAACCATAAACAAGACGAAAGACAACCCTCAGAATGGGAGAAAATATTTGCAAAGGTATCAACAGACAAAGGATTAATCTCTAAAATATATAAACAGCTCATGCAGCTCAATATTAAGAAAACAAAGAACCCAGTCCAAAAATGGGCAGAAAACCTAAATAGACATTTCTCCAAAGAAGACATACAGATGGCCAAGAGAAAACCATAATTCAAAAAGACACATGTACCCCAATATTCATTGCAGCACTATTTACAATAGCCAGGTCATGGAATCAACCTAAATGCCCATCAACAGATGAATTGATAAAGAAGATGTGGTACGTATATACAATGGAATATTACTTAGCCATAAAAAGGAACGAAATTGGGTCATTTGTTGAGACGTGGATGGATGTAGAGATTGTGATACAGAGTGAAGTAAGTCAGAAAGAGAAAAACAAATACTGTATATTAACGCATGTATGTGTAACCTAGAAAAATGGTACAGATGAACTGGTTTGCAGGGCAGCAATTGAGACACAGATGGAGAGAACAAACGTATGGACACCAAGGGGGGAATGCCGCAGGGGGTGGGGGTGGTGGTGTGATGAATTGGGCGATTGGGATTGACATGTATACACCGATGTGTATAAAATTGATGACTAATAAGAACCTGCTGTATAAAAAAAAATAAAAAATCTGAATAACAAAAAAATAAATAAATAAATAAAATAAAATAGATAGGGCTTTCCTGGTGGTGCAGTGGGGGACACAGGTTCGAGCCCTGGTCTGGGAAGATCCCGCATGCTGCAGAGCAACTAAGCCAGTGCGCCACAACCACTGAGCCTGCACTCTAGGGCCCACAAGCCACAACTACTGAAGCCCGTGTGCCTAGAGCCGGTGCTCCACAACAAGAGAAGACACTGCAATGAGAAGCCTGCACATTGCAACAAGGAGGTGCCCCCACTCGCCACACCTAGAGAAAGCCCACGCGCAGCTACAAAGACCCAATGCAGCCAAAAAAAAAATTAATTAAATAAATAAAATAAAGTAGATAACAAACAAGGGCCTACTGTATAGCACAGGGAACCCTGCTCAATATTATGTAACAACCTAATGGGAAAAGAATTTGAAAAAGAATAGGTCCATGTATATGTATAACTAAATCGCTTTGCTGAAACTAACACAACATTGTTATCAACTATACTCCAATATAAAATAAAAAGTTTTAAAAAATAAAATAAAAATATAAATAAGTAAGGAAATAAATAGGGTGGCCAGAGAAAGGGACATTTGTTTGAACCTGAAAGTGGAAAGGGAGAGAGCGGAGCAGAAAATAAGAACAAGGGCCAAGGTGGGAGCTGTGGGCACAGCCAGGAGGTGAGCGTGGCCAAGTGAGAGAGGAGGAAAGTACCAGCACGATGTCAGAGCAGTGTCGGGGCGGATCTTGGAGACCTGTTGTAAGGACTTGGACTTTTCTCTGAGTGAAGGCCCACTGCAAGGTTTTGAGCAAAGGCATGACTTGACCTTACAGGCTCATGCTGATGACTGAGAATGGCCGAATGAGGACAAGGGTGGAAGCAAGGAGGCCACGGTAATAATTCAGTGTAGATGGTTGAAGGGACCCTCATTGCCTATAATCGTGACATTTTCCTTCCATCTCACAGAAAATTGTTATAATGTACTTATTATATTAGAACTGGCAGCTGCTGGGAAATTATTGTACTTATTACACAAACCTATGATGCCTACAATGCGTATGGCAACTCCTTAGTTGTGCAGTATGCAACCTGCACAACCACATGTGTTGAGGGGAGAGGGAGGGAGGGAGAGAGGATATTAAAGATGACTCCCAGGCTTTTGGTGTGAGCAACAGGAAGGATGAAATTTCCATGAACAAAGAAGTGTGACAGTATAAGGAAGGTCTGTGGTGGGGCAGGCAGGAGATCCCTTTTGAGCATGTTAAATTTTAGCCGTGTGATGCTGAGGATAATAATTGAATCTGTCTCACAGGATTGCTGTGAAGATTAAATTAGTATAGGTAAGCATCAAACCTGTCAGTAGTTGCTCAATAAATGCTGGATCCTAGCGTTATCAGGTAACTTGAGTTTTCAATATACACATTTAAATTTAGAACTTATGTATACATATATATATGTAATATACATAAAATCATAGATGCATATATGTAGGCATAGGATCATCTTCTAAGTGGTTAGCATTCCAGGCTCACTATTCCCAAACATAATTCTAAAACTTCAACACAGACTAATCTATCATCAAATTAAAAGTTAAGAAGTTGTTATTTTATACACACACACATCTGTTTGTCTGCCTACCTATGTTGTTTTTTGTTTGTTTGTTTGTTTGTTTTGTGGTACATGGGCCTCTCACTGTTGTGGCCTCTCCCGTTGCAGAGCACAGGCTCCAGACGTGCAGGCTCAGCGGCCGTGGCTCACTGGCCCAGCCGCTCCGCGGCATGTGGGATCTTCCCGGACTGGGGCATGAACCCTTGTCCCCTGCATCGGCAGGCGGACTCTCAACCACTGCGCCACCAGGGAAGCCCGCCTATCTATGTTTTGATAAAGCATGTGAATGTGTATGTTTGTGGTGGGGCAGAGATTGCCTTGCAAAGTTCTTTCTCTTCTTCCCCTGCTGCACATATGGGCTCTTTGTCCTGACAGGGTAATAGCATACAAACAAGGGAGAAACCACTGAAGAATAGAATTGATTATCTTTCAGAATGTCCTTCTGTCTCCAATCAGACCTGACAAACCAGGAATGCTCAAATCTAGGTTGTAGGGACCTCCCTGGTGGCGCAGTGGTTAAGAATCCGCCTGCCAATGCAGGGGACACGGGTTTGAGCCCTGGTCCAGGAAGATCCCACGTGCCGTGGAGCAACTAAGTCCACGTGCCACAACTACTGATCCTGCAGTCTAGAGCCCGTGAGCCACAACTACTGAGCCCGCGTGCTACAACTCCTGAAGCCCGCGTGCCTAGAGCCCGTGCTCCTCAACAAGACAAGCTACCTCAATGAGAAGTCCACACACCGTGATGAAGAGTAGCCCCCTCTCCCCGCAACTAGAAAAAGCACATGTGCAGCCACAAAGACCCAACGCAGCCAAAAATAAATAAATAAATTTATTTTTAAAAAAATCTAGGTTGTAAAAATGATGTTACATTTTGGTTTTTATTACCTGTGATACCACTGAAGCAGAATATGTTGATGTGACTATTTAAAAATTCCCCTGCCAGCATGTAACAACACACTTGTTACAATCAAGCGTGGCAGCTTTCTCTCCCACTGACCCTCTTATTCTCTGGACCACATCAAGCTACACTAATAAGAGAGTTTTTAGTAAGGTTAAGTATAAGATACTCTTTTGAAAAAGCAACAATAACAAAACTCTGTAGAATTAAGTGGGGGCAATTCTGGAAGTCTTTTACAAAGCAGAGAAAAAAGACAGAGATGCTAAATGATCTAACATGAAGATATAGTACCAAATTGTACAGGACATGGCTCAGGAGTTACACAGAGCATGTGCCTAGCGGGCATTGTCATTCCACTCTAAGCTTTAACCAGGTTGCCTGTTTTGTACATGAATAACTTTTAAAATTACTGAATAGTTAATATTTTTAATGTACATTTACATATGCATATAGAATTTGGGGATACTTTTTGTTGTATATAAGCATGTCAGGCAATTCCCTGGCGTCCAGTGGTTAGGACTCTGCGCTCTCACCACGGAGGGCCTGGGTTCGGTTTCTGTTCGGGGAACTAAGATCTCATAAGCTGCGCAGTGCGGGCAAAAAAAAAAAAGTCATATATTTTCATCAACTTATTTAAAAATTTTATAATGAAGCGTTCATATATGAGAATATATGTTTATTATATATACATAGTATAAATAATAATAACGAAGCAAATACCTGTGGTGCTCAACTTAAGAAATAAAACAAAAGCAATGCCTTCAATGCGCCGTGTACCCCTTTACAGTCAAACTGCCTTCCCTCCTCCAAAAGGTAATTATCATCCTACTCTCCTGAAACTGGCACTATTTGTTCTCTTGCTTAACTTTAGTTTTATCACATATGTATGTATCTATTTATTATTTATAGATAATAAAGTTTAAAAGTTTTTGACCTTTATAGATAGCTAATTGTGCTGTAGTTATTTTTCTGGGACATGCTTTTTTCATCAACATTATGTTTATAAGATTAATCCACATTGAAATTTGTAGCTATCATTCAATTGCATTTCCTACTGTATAGTATTCCATTGTGTGAATAGATGAAAAAATAATTTTTCTTTTCTCCATTCATTGGACATTTTGGTGATTTACAGTCTTTTACTTTTATAAACAATGCTGCTATGAATATTCTTCTCTCCTGGTGCCCATGTCCAAAAGTTTCTTGGACATATACCAAGGGTGGGCATATATCAAAGATATATGCCACAGGTGGAATCAACATGTAATGTTTGTGAGGTATTCTCACAGATGGACAAAAATGCCAAGCTCTGACAATGCCAAGTCTTAGCAAGTCGATGTGAAGCAACCAGAACTCTTTTAGTACTGGCAAGAGTATAAGATGGTATAACTATCCCAAATAGCAGAGGCTTGGTGGAAATGAACACTCTAATTCATAAATCTCATGCAGATGACATTTGGGAAAATGTACCGACAGAGTTACTATAAATACCAAATTCCTTTCAAACGTGGTTACATGTTTTAATACTACCACAGACTTAGCTACATACATCTTCTCCAAGATTGTGGCTTGTCTCTTCACTTCCTTTACGGTATCTTTCGATAAACAGAAGTTCTTAATTTGAGGCAGTTAGATTTATCAATGTAGTTGATTCTAGCAACCATTTCCTTTATAGTTTGCACTTTGGGAAACTTATTTAAGATATCCTTTCTTACCTTGAGCCAAAAAAAAAAATCCTCCCCTAGATTTCTTCCACTGTTTTGCCTATCATCTTTTTTAAACAGCTTTATTGAGATATATAAGATTCACCCATTTGAAGTTTATGATTCAGTGAATTTGAGTACAGTCACAGAGTTGTCCACCTCTCACCACGATCTGATTTTAGACCATCTATTCCACCCCCAAAAGAAATCCTGTACTCATTAGCAGTCACTCCCCATTCTTCCTCACTCTACCTCTAACACAGCACTAGGCAGTCACTAATCTACTTCTTTTTAACAGTTTTGCCTATTCTGGACATTTCATGTAAATGGGATCATACAATACATGGTCTTTTGTGACTGGCTTCTTTCACTTAGCATAATGTTTTTGAGGTTTAGCTGTGCTGTAGCATGTATGAGTACTTCATACCTTTTTACAGCCAAATGATATTTCATTGTATAGAAATACTATATTTTGTTTATCCATTTATCAGTGATGGACATTTGGGTTGTTTCCATTTTCGTAACTATTATGAATAGTCTGCTGCTATAAATATTCGTGTGTAACTTTTTGTGAGGACTTACATATTTTTATTTTTATTGAGTGTATACATAGGAGTATATACGATTGGTTATCAGGTAACTCCAGGTTTAACTTTTTGAGAAACTGCCAAACGTTTTTTCACAGTGGCTACACCATTTTCATTCCCACCAGCATTGTACAAGTGTTCTAATGTCTCCACATCCTCCCCCATACTTGTTATTCCCATCTTTCTTATTACAGCCATCCTAGTGTGGGGGAAGTTATATCCTATTGTGATTTTAATGTGCATTTCCCTAATGACAAATGATGTTGAGTATGTTTTCATATGGCATATGGGCTACTTTGTATATCTCCTAGGGAAATGTCTATTCAAATCCTTTGTCCGTTTTTAGATTGGGTTGTCTTTTTATTATTGACTTTTTGAGTTCTTTGAATGTTCTGGATACATAGCCTCAGTATCTCTTAATCACTCTTTTATACCATCCATTTGTGTATATATGCTACCCTCTAGGTAATTTTTTCTACTTCAGTAATTCTCTCTTCAAGTCATGTCTAATGACTAAAAATATGAGACCTAAAAGTATGACCAGGTAGATGTTAAATGATTTTAAAAAGGCTTTTTCATAATAAAAGTATAATTGTAATTCAAAACTTAATTTCTAGAAGTGTTCTGACTCTTGATATCAATTTGCCAAAACTACTCAAACAGTACATTTAAAATCTGTACATACACTGTATGTAACTTATACCTCCGTTTTTAAAAAATGGATTAAAAGCTGAGACTCAAAACCAATTCAAAAGCTTAACTGATGAGGTAAATAGGGTGAGGTGGAGAGGGTAAAGGCAGAGATTTTAATACCTTTGGGTCAAGAAAAATAGTCATTTAATAAATGTTCACTGAAGGATCACTATATGAATGGATAAACGAATGATTAACATAAGAAGATTAGTTTTCATGTACAGCTTTGCAAAACCAGTACCACTACTGTGTAGTCAAACCTCATAGAGTTCTGCACTTCATATGTCCCTTGGTTTCTACTGGTGACTAATATCATTGTCTGTTTTGTAGAGCATTCTCTGTTCTTGCAATGTAGAGAGAGCCCCCAGGCTGCAAGGACTGTGAAGCAACACTGCTGTAACCCAGGAAACTCAGACAATCTTCTTTCCTGACTTCCCAAATATCCACATTTGAGAACATGACTTTCCCTATACTAAAATACTATCTTAGCATTACACCCAGGAAAATAACTTTCAGTCACGTAGTTTTTATGCCTTTCCGGCCAGGAGAGGTCAATATAGAGGCAACTGGTGGATCTACCTTTGAGGCACTATTCTAAAAATGTGTTCTCAGAACAGGGCTAGTCCCCTGGCAGGTTCACAGAGACAAGCAAAGAGATTTTGATTCAATGTACATTTCACAAATTTGAAATAAAAAATTAATTGTGATTTCCACAGAAATGCTGTTATAGTCTCAACAACCAATACATTCTTAAAACTTGTATTATGCTTTATCAGAAGAGTCAGCTCATATCTAACATTACTACTCATTTTATTATTTCTCTAATTGATAAAAATGGACCAGAGACTTAAATTCCAGGATTTCTAAAATATAAAATAATGATCAAATAACCCTGAATAGCCTAAACAATCTTGAGAAAGAAGAAAAGAGCCGAAGGAATCATGCTCTGTGACTTCAGACTACTACAAAGCTACAGTAATCAAAACAGTATGGTACTGGCACAAAAACAGACACAGAGATCAATGGAACAGAATAGAGAGCCCAGAAATAAACCCACACACTTATGGTCAATTAATCTACAACATAGGAGGCAAGACTATTCAATGGAGAAAAGACAGTCTCTTCAATAAATGACGCAGGGAAAACTGGGCAGCTACATGTAAAAGAATGAGACTAGAACATTCTCTAACACCATATATAAAAATAAACTCAAAATGGATTAAAGACCTAAATGTAAGACCAGAAACCATAAAATTCCTAGAAGAAAACATAGGCAGCACACTCTTTGACATAAATCGTAGCAATATTTTTTGGATCAGTCTCCTAAAACAAAGGAAATAAAAGCAAAAATAAACAAATGGGGCCTAATTAAACTTAAAATCTCTGCATAGCAAAGAAAACCATAAACAAAACAAAAAGACAACTTACTGAATGGGAGAAAATACTTGCAAATGATATGAGTGATAAGGGGTTAATATCCAAAATATACAAATAGTTCATATAACTCAACATCAAAAACCCAAACAACCCAATTTAAAAAATGAACAGAAGGCCTAAATAGACATTTCTCCAAAGAGGACATGAAGATAGCCGACAAGCACATGAAAAGATGCTCAACATTGCTAATCATCAGGGAAATGCAAATCAAAACCACCATGAGATACCACCTCACCCCTGTCAGAATGGCTATCATCAGAAAGAACACAAATAATAAATGTTGGCAAGGATGTGGAGAAAAGGGAACCCTCCTACACTGTTGGTGGGAAAGTAAATTGATGCAGCTACTATGAAAAACAGTCTGGACGTTTCTTAAAAAACTAAAAATAGAACTACCATATGACCCAGAAATCCCACTCCTGGCATATATCCATAAAAGATGAAAAGTCTAATTTGAAAAGATACATGCAACCCTATGTTCATAGCAGCACTATTTACAATAGCCAAGACATGGAAGAAACATAAGTGTCCATCAACAGATGAATGGATAAAGAAGATGTGTTATATATACAATGGAATACTAGTTGGCCATAACAAAGAATGAAATTTTGCCATTTGCAACGACAAAGATGGACTTGGAGGGTATTATGCTAAGTGAAATAAATCAGACAGAGAAAGACAAATACTGTATTATATCGCTTATATGTGGCATCTAAAAAATACAAAAGTATCTAAATATACTTTTGATTAGAACAAAAGAGGAATAGACTCACAGATATAGAGAACAAGCTTGTGGTTACTGGTGGGGAGAGGGAAGGAGGGAGGGGCAACAGAGAGGTAGGGGATTAAAAGGTACAAATTATTATGTACAAAATAAGCTACAAGGTTATATTGTACAACATGGGACTATAGCTAATATTTTATAATAACTATAAATGGAGTATAACTTTTAAAAATTGTGAATTATTATAATGTATGCCTGTAATATATAATATTGTACATCAACTATACTTCAATTTAAAAATAATAAAATAATGATAAAATGTATCATAAATATAAGAACTCATAAAAATGTTATAATTGTAGAGGGGCACCTTCAAGATGGTGGAGGAGTAAGACGTGGAGATCACCTTCCTCCCCACAAATACATCATAAATACATCTACATGTGGAACAACTCCTACAGAACACCTACTGAATGCTGGCAGAAGACCTCAGACCTCCCAAAATGTAAGAAACTCCCCACATACCTGGGTAGGGCAAAGAAAAAACAGAGACAAAAGAATAGGGATGGGACCTGCACTTCTGGGAGGGAGCTGTGAAGGAGGAAAAGTTTCCACACACTAGGAGCCCCTTGACTGGCGGAGATGGGGTGTGGGCAGGGGGGAAGCTTTGGAGCCATGGAGGAAAACACAGCAACAGGGATGCAGAGGGCAAAGCGGAGAGATCCCCACACAGAGGATCGGTGCTGACCAGACCTCACCAGCCTGAGAGGCTTGTCTGCTCACCCACTGGGGTGGGTGAGGGCTGGGAGCTGAGGCTCGGGCTCCAGAGGTCAGACCCCAGGGAGAGGACAGGGGTTGGCTGCGTGAACACAGCCTGAAGGGGGCTAGTGCACACAGCTAGCCGGGAGGGAGTCCGGGAGAAGTCTGGACCTGCCTAAGAGGCAAGAGACCATTGTTTTGGGGTGCGCGAGGAGAGGGGATTCAGAGCACCACCTAAATGAGCTCCAGAGATGGGCGTGAGCCACAGCTATCAGGGCGGACCACAGAGACGGGAATGAGATGCTAAGGCTGCTGCTGCCACCACCAAGAAGCCTGTGTGCAAGCACAGGTCACTATCCACACCTCCCTCCCAGGAGCCTGTGCAGCCTGCCACTGCCAGGGTCCCGTGATCCAGGGACAACTTCCCTGGGAGAACACACGGCGTGCCTCAGGCTGTTGCAACATCATGCCAGCCTCTGCCACCACAGGCTTGCCCCACATTCCGTACCACTACCTCCCATCAGGCTGAATGAGCCAGAGCCCCCTAATCAGCCACTCCTTTAACCCCGTCCTGTCTGAGCAAAGAACAGACGCCCTCAGGCGACCTACATGCAGAGGTGGGTCCAAATCCAAAGGTGAACCCCGGGAGCTGTGCGAACAAAGAAGAGAAAGGGAAATTTCTCCCAGCAGCCTCAGGAGCAGCAGATTAAATCTCCACAACCAACTTGATGTACTCTGCATCTGTGGAATACCTGAATAGAAAACGAATCATCCCAAAATTGAGGCGGTGGACTTTGGGAGCAACTGTAGACTTGGGGTTTGCTTTCTGCATCTAATTTGTTTCTGGTTTTATGTTTATCTTAGTTTAGTATTTAGAGCTTATTATCAATGGTAGATTTGTTTAATTATTTGGTTGCTCTCTTCCTTTTTAAATTTTATATGTATACATTTTTTCCTTTTTCTCTTTCTGTGACTGTGTATGTGTATGCTTCCTTGTGTGATTTTTTTTCTGTATAGCTTTGCTTTTGTCATTTGTCCTAGGGTTCTGACTGTCCATTTTGTTTCTTTTTTTTGTTTTTTTAGTATAGTTTTTAGCACTTGTTATGGTGGATTTGTTTTCCTGGTTTGGTTGCTCTCTTCTTTCTTTCTCTCTTTTTTTAAATTACTCTTTTATTTAAAAATTTATTTTCTATTTTAATAACTTTATTTTATTCTTTCTCTCTTTCTCTCTTTCTTTCTTTCTCTTTCTCCCTATTCTTCTCAGCTGTGTAGCTAACAGGGTCTTGGTGTTCTGGCCGGGTGTCAGCCCTGAGCCACTGAGATTGGAGAGTCGAGTTCAGGACATTAGTCCACCAGACACCTCCCGGCCCCACATAATATCAAACGGCAAAAGCTCTCCCAGATATCTCCATCTCAACACTAAGACCCAGCTCCACTCAATGACCAGCAAGCTACAGTGCTGGACACCCTATGCCAAAAAAATAGCAAGACAGGAACACAGACCCACCCATTAGCAGACAGGCTGCCTATAATCATAATAAGCTCACAGACACCCCAAAACATACCACCAGATGTGGTCCTGCCCACAAGAAAGACAAATTCCAGACTCATCCACCAGAATACAGGCACCAGTCCCCTCCATCAGGAAGCTAACACAACCCACTGAACCAACCTTACCCACTGGGAGCAGACACCAAAAACAACGGGAACTATGAACCGGCACCCTGCAAAATGGAGACCCCAAACACAGTAAGTTAAGCAAAATGAGAAGACAGATAAGTACACAGCAGATGAAGGAGCAAGGTTAAAACCCACCAGACCAAACAAATGAAGAGGAAATAGGCAGTCTACCTGAAAAGAATTCAGAGTAATGATAGTAAAGATGATCCAAAACCTTGGAAATAGAAAATACAAGAAACGTTTAACAAGGATCTAGAAGAACTAAAGAGCAAACAAACAATGATGAAAAACACAATAAATGAAATTAAAAATTCTCTACAAGGACTCAATAGCAGAATAACATAGGCAGAAGAATGGATAAGTGACCTGGAAGATAAAATAGTGGAAATAATCAACATAGACCAGAATAAAGAAAAAAGAATAAAAAGAATTGAGGACAATCTCAGAGACCTCTGGGACAACATTAAACACACCAACATCCAAATTATAGGGGTCCCAGAAGAAGAAGAAAAAAAGAAAGGGACTGAGAAAATATTTGAGAGATTATAGTTGAAAACTTCCCTAATATGGGTAAGGAAATAGTCAATCAATTCCAAGAGGCACAGAGAGTCCCATACAGGATAAATCCAAGGAGAAACACTCCAAGACATATATTAATCAAACTATCAAAATTAAATACAAAGAACAAATATTAAAAGCAGCAAGGGAAAACCAACAATTAACATACAAGGAAATCCCCATAAGATTAATGGCTGATCTTTCAGCAGAAACTCTGCAAGCCAGAAGGGAGTTGCAGGACATATTTAAAGTGATGAAAGGGAGAAACCTACAACCAAGATTACTGTAACCAGCAAGGATCTCATTCAGATTCGACAGAGAAATTAAATCCTTTACAGACAAGCAAAAGCTAAGACAATCCAGCACCATCAAACCAGCTCTACAACAAATGCTAAAGGAACTTCTCTAGGCAGGAAACACAAGAGAAGGAAAAGACTTAGAATAACAAACCCAAAACAATTAAGAAAATGGTAATAGGAACATACATATCGATAACTACCTTAAATGTAAATGCATTAAATGCTCCGAGCAAAAGACATAGACTGGCTGAATGGATACAAAAACAAGACCCGTATATATGCTGTCTACAAGAGACTCACTTCAGACCTACGGACACATACAGACTGAAAGTGAGGGGATGGAAAAAGATATTCCATGTAAATGGAAATCAAAAGAAAGTTGGAGTAGCAATTCTCATATCAGAAAAAATAGACTTTAAAATAAAGACTATTACAGGAGACAAAGAAGGACACTACATAATGATCAAGGGATCAGCCCAAGAAGAAGATATAACAACTGTAAATATTTATGCACCCAACACAGAAGCACCTCAATATATAAGGCAAATGCTAACAGCCATAAAAGGGGAAAGCAACAGTAACACAATCATAGTAGGGGACTATAACACCCCACTTTCACCAATGGACAGATCATCCAAATTGAAAAAAAATAAGGAAACACAGTTTTAAATGATACATTAAACAGGATGGACTTAATTGACATTTATAGGACATTTCATCCAAAAACAGCAGATTAAACTTTCTTCTCAAGTGCTCATGGAACATTCTCCAGGATAGATCATATCTTGGATCACAAATCAAGACTTGGTAAATTTAAGAAAATTGAAATCCTATCAAGTATCTTTTCTGACTACATGCTACGAGACTAGATATCAATTACAGGAAAAAATCTGTAAAAAATACAAACACATGGAGGGTAAACAATACACTACTAAATAACCAAGAGATCACTAAAGAAATCAAAGAGAAAATCAAAACATACTTATAAACAAATGAAAATGAAAACACAATAATCCAAAACCTATGGGATGCAACAAAAGCAGTGCTAAGAGGGAAGTTTATAGCAATACAATCCTACCTCAAGAAACAAGAAACATCTCAAATAAACAACCTAAACTTACACCTAAAGCAATTAGAGAATGAAGAACAAAAAACCCCAAATTTAGCAGAAGGAAAGAAATCATAAAGATCAGATCAGGAAGAAAGGAAAAAGAAATGAAGGAAACTATAGCAAAGATCAATAAACGAAAAGCTGGTTCTTTGAGAAGATAAACAAAG
>NC_041220.1:19000109-19008431 GCF_002837175.3 Physeter macrocephalus
ATGAAGGAAACGATAGCAAAGATCAATAAAAGTAAAAGCTGGTTCTTTGAGAAGATAAACAAAATTGATAAACCACTAGCCAGACTCATCACGAAGAAAAGGGAGAAGACTCAAATCAACAGAATTAGAAATGAAAAAGGAGAAGTAACAACTGACACTGCAGAACTACAAAGGATCATGAGAGATTACTACAAGCAAGTATATGCCAATAAAATGGACAGCCTGGAAGAAATGGACAAATTCTTAGAAAAGCACAACCTTCTGAGACTGAACCAGGAAGAAATAGAAAATATAAACAGACCAATCACAAGCACTAGAATTGAATCCGTGATGAAAAATCTTCCAACAAACAAAATGCTATGACCAGGTGGATTCACAGGCAAATTCTATCAAACACTTAGAGAAGAGCTAACACCTATCCTTCTCAAACTCTTCCAAAATATAGCAGAGGGAGGAACACTCCCAAACTCATTCTACAAGGCCACCATCACCCTGAGACCAAAACCAGACAAAGATGTCACAAAAAAGGAAACTACAGGCCAATATCACTGATGACATAGATGTGAATATCCTCAACAAAATACTAGCAAACAGAATCCAACAGCACATTAAAAGGATGATACACCATGATCAAGTGGGGTTTATCCCAGGAATGCAAGGATTCTTCAATATATGCAAATCAATCAATGTGATACACCATATGAACAAACTGAAGGAGAAAAACCATATGATCATCTCAATACATGCAGAAAAAGCTTTCAACAAAATTCAACACCCATTTATTATATAAACCCTCCAGAAAGTAGGCACAGAGGCAACTTACCTCAACTTAATAAAGGCCATATATGACAAACCCACAGCCAACATTGTTCTCAGTGGTGAAAAACTGAAACCATTTCCACTAAGATCAGGAACAAGACAAGGCCGCCCACTTTCACCACTATTATTCAACATAGTTTTGGAAGTTTTAGCCATAGCAATCAGAGAAGAAAAAGAAATAAAAGCAATCCAATAGGAAAAGAAGAAGTAAAACTGTCACTGTTTGCAGATGACATGACACTACATATAGAAAATCCTAAAGGTGCTACCAGAAAACTACAAGAGCTAATCAATGAATTTGGTAAAGTTGCAGGATACTAAATTAATGCACAGAAATCTCTTGCATTCCTATACACTGATGATGAAGAATCTGAAAGTGAAGTTAAAGAAACACTCCCATTTACCTTTGCAACGAAAAGAATAAAATACCTAGGGATAAACCTACCTAGGGAGACAAAAGACCTGTATGCAGAAAACTATACGACACTGATGAAAGAAATTAAATATGATACAAACAGATGGAGAGATCAACATTTTGAGAATGACTATACTACCCAAAGCAATCTACAGATTCAATGCAATCCCTATCAAACTACCCCTGGCATTTTTCTCAGAGGTAGAACAAAAAATTCACAATTTGTATGGAAACATAAAAGACCCCGAATAGCCAAAGTAATCTTGAGAAAGAAAAATGGAGCTGGAGGAATCAGGCTCCCTGACTTCAGACTATACTCCAAAGCTACAGTAATCAATACAGTATGGTACTGGCACAAAAACAGAAATACAGATCAATGGAACAGGATAGAAAGCCCAGAGATAAACCCACGCACATATGGTCACCTTATCATTGATAAAGGAGACAAGAATATACAATGGAGAAAAGATAACCTCTTCAATTAGTGGTGCTGGGAAAACTGGACAGCTATATGTAAAAGAATGAAATTGGAACACTCCCTAACACCATACACGAAGATAAACTCAAAATGGATTAAAGGCCTATATGTAAGGGCAGACACTATCAAACTCTTCGAGGAAAACATAGTCAGAACACTCCATGACATAAATCACAGCAAGATCCTTTTTGACCCACCTCCTAGAGAAATGGAAATAAAAACAAAAATAAACAAATGGGACCTAATGAAACTTTAAAGCTTTTCCACATCAAAGGAAACCATAAATAAGATGAAAAGACAACCCTCAGAATGGGAGAAAATATTTGCAAACGAAGCAACTGACAAAGGGTTCATCTCCAAAATATACAAGCAGCTCATGCAGCTCAATATCAAAAAAATAAACAACCCAATCCAAAAATTTAAGTCCAGAAGACCTAAATAGACATTTCTCAAAAGAAGATATACAGATTGCCAAGAAACACATGAAAGAATGCTCAACATCACTAATCATTAGAGAAATGCTATTCAAAACTACAATGAGGTATCACCTCACACCAGTCAGAATGGCCATCATCAAAAAATCTACAAACAATAAATGTTGGAGAGGGTGTGGAGAAAAGGGAACACTCTTGCACTGCTGGTGGGAATGTAAATTGATACAGGCACTATGGAGAACAGTATGGAGGTTCCTCAAAAAACTAAAAATAGAACTACCTTACAACCCAGCAATCCCACTACTGGGCATATACGCTGAGAAAACCATAATTCAGAAAGAGTGCTGTTCCACGATATTCATTGCAGCTCTACTTACAATAGCCAGGACATGGAAGCAACCTAAGTGTCCATCAGCAGATGAATGGATAAAGGAGACGTGGCAGATACATACAATGGAATATTACTCAGCCATAAAAAGAAACGAAATTGGGTCATTTGTAGAGACGTGGATGCATCTAGAGACTGTCATACAGAGTGAAGTAAGTCAGAAAGAGAAAAAGAAATACCATATGCTAACACATATGTATGGAATCTAAAAAAAAAATGGTTCTGAAGAACCTAGTGGCAAGACAGGAATAAAGATACAGACATAGAGAATGGATTTGAGGACACAGGGATGGGGAAGGGTAAACTGGGACGAAGTGAGAGAGTGGCATGGATATATATACACTACCAAATGTAAAATAGATAGCTAGTGGGAAGCAGCCGCGTAGCACAGGGAGATCAGCTCGGTGCTTTGTGTCCCCAAGGGTAGGATGGAGAGGGTGGGAGGGAGATGCAAGAGGGTGGAGATTTGGGGATGTCTGTATATGTATAGCTGATTCACTTTGTTATAAAGCAGAAACTGACACACCCTTGTAAAGCAATTATACTGCAATAACAATGTTAAAAAAAAGTCATAATTGTAAATGGTAATCAGAAATTCAGTATGAAAAAAGAAAAGAAATTCACTGTGAATACAGAATATGAATTTATATTCTCTTGTTCAAGGTGATCTGCAAATGAGATAATTTTCTATATGCAGCCTAAAAAGAAAATGCAGAAAGGAAGTATATTGTGACAAAAACATTAAATTGAAATTTATTGGCCTTATAATCCATTTATTCCTATTCCTTGATACAGTGTTTTGAAATTTTGTCAGTTAGTTGTATGAAGCCAGCAGAACTGCCCCGTAATTTTCAAATAAAGAAGAGTGACCTCTATAGCAAACTAAGGAAATTTTTCTAGTACAAGCCCTAAATAATGCATTTTAGGAGATAAATGATACATTTTGTCACTGAAAGTATACACTAGTATTACTGAGACATCCTTCATAGCTTTACTCCTTAGTACGAAATTAGACACAGGCCATACTGTTGCTAAGAAGTTTCTAAAACTTCTGTAGATAAAAATATAGCACTTGAGAGGAAACAGAATGAGTTATTAGATAAAATTCATTTATCAAACGGAACCATTGGATGTCACATAATGACAATCATGTATGATGTGGAAGCACTGTCACACGTTCATGGTGTGTGTGTGTGCGCGTGTGTGTGTTCTTTTCAGTTGGATGGAACCACTAATGGGCTGAGTAGAAATCCACACTTGGTACACGCACTGTCCATCTATGGGGGAGAAGCGCCTGCTCCACTTAATACTGAAATCCATGCTACTATAGAGATTTTTCATTAATTGAAAATTCCTATGTGAGAAGTGATATGAAGTGGGTCAGTGTTGACAGGTGGTGACACCCAGGAAGGGGTTAATAGAACATGCTCCTGATTACCTGACCTCACATTGCTCCACTCATTCATTGGCATTCAACGTGGAGGGACTCCTGACCCTGATTTTGAGTTGAAGGAAATAATGGCAAGTAAAAATGTGATCAAATTATATCTACTAATGGTAAAAGCGTTTAGCATGCTGTGTGGACAAAAAGTAGGCAGTGACAAAAAAAAAAATCCAGTTTTCCACACTGTCATAGGAAAAAATATTCACGAGACCATACATAGAAACTAATTTTACTCAAAAGTACTCACATGAGACCATATATAGAAACATTTCTACATTCATAACACTATTAATGCCAGCAAGGGCTAGGGAGACCGTCTAATGCATTGTCTGACCAAGGACACTTTTGAGAATGAAAGAAGGCACTTTTAACAGTTTTACTGGGAGAATAGACATAAACTGAAACCGTCCCAGGGATATATGTCACCTTAGTAATGACTATTCTATTATTTCAAGTGACTTGTTTGAATATTATATGTATAATATTATCAGCATATTAAATAGCATAACATTAGCACTTCAGGGGTGAAATACAATGTTAATGTTGAAGATAAGCTATCGAGACTTCTTGCAAAGATTAAATCACGACATAAATGGTTTGATTGCTGAGTGTTCCAGTCTTTTCCAATCCTGGATGATTTTCTTCACGCATTGGAGAAATAAACTGATTCTACATAATGAACATATTTTAAAAATTTTAGGAAAATGCTGGTTTAAGGAACCCAGAAGAAATGCTTTCAGAAGCTGAACTCATGCATCCATCACTATCACCCAAGGTGAAACATCCAACCTTGAATTTCTAGTTTATTGCTGATAGAGTGGAGAAAATGCTTGGTGAAAAGTCTCACCATAACTTCCCCATAAGCATTTGAAAGATCCACCAAACACTCGCTGACTATCTCTCAAACCTTTTATTGTGAGTGAGAATGTTGTAATTTAATACAACAAAGAGAAATATAAACTGAATATGAAATCTGGGCAATGGCTCAAAGTATCTGTAGATCCCTTAGTGAAAGACAGTAAACAAGTATCATCCTTCGTACTGATAGGAAACTATTAAATTATGCTAACAATGATCAGTTAACATATTCTGCTTTAGTTTCATTTTTTAAATTATGATAAACTTTTTAAAATGATGATTTCATATCAAAGTTAAGGTTTGCAGGTCTACTTCTTAATCAAGCCTTAACCAAGATTGCAAAGGGTTGAGAAGGTGGATATCTTTAAGACCTACATTGCTCCAACTTACCCCGCAAGAATCAACCCAGGTACCACATTTTACAAACACTTGAATCGTGTCTGTGTTCCAGAGTTATAACAATGTACGAAAAGCAGCTCTTGTCCTCAAAACTTCAGAGAATCTGTGAAACCTCAGAGGTTTAAGCACTACATTAGAGAAAATTTAAGAAGCTCCAAAACATACAAGAGAGCACCCAACCAAGACTTGGGGGAATCAGGCAACTGAGACCTGAAGGCTGACGGGGTGGTGAAGGGGAGCATAGGCAGTTCGATTGGTACAGATCTGGGAGGTGAGAAAGAGCATACCATCCCCCAAATGGCAGATTGCACAGGATGGCAGGGCACCTAACGTGAAGAGAAGGGACACCCTGATTATCATGGCTTGTGTGAGCTACGTTACAGACCTTCATCCCGGGCACCATGGGTAGCCAGTGAAGGATATGAGCAGGGGAGTGACACGATTAGGTTAGTGCTTCAGAAATACTCTGTAGTGTGGAAAATGAATTCGAGGGAGGCAAGAAGAGGCAGGGAGACTTGTCGGGGGGCTATGATAGCAATGGGATGATTTAAGAGCAATGATAGCGATAATTCTGGAAATGCAAAAGGAAGGGGGAAATAGAGGATGAAAGTGAATTCTGACATTTGATTTGGATTTTGAAGAATGAATAGGAGTTTACCAGGCAGGCAGGTAGGGAAGGGCGTTCCAGACATAGCAAAGACAAAGGAAACTGAAAAGAAGAAGACATATTCGTGGGCACTCATATATCAAAGAAATGAGATAGGAAGAGAAAGGTGGCTTGGAAACAGGGTGGGATGCCACTTGCTTTTCTGAGCTGGGGAGTGACATGCTCAGAGCTATATTTTAGAAAAATGAAGATGCAGGGCAGGATAGATTTGGAGTTTGGTAAGATGCCACGCTACCAAGCCCCTTTACAACAGCACGTCTGGTCATACCACCTCTGGATCTCAATAGAAACTCCTTCAATCACAGGAGATTTGACCAGAACAAGGGCACACCAAGATTTCCACAACAAAATATTTTCAACAGATCCTTTCAGGAACCAGGCCAGTTTCCTAAGCTACAGGGTGCCACAGTGGCTCTAGACCCTTGTAACAGACACTGTGGGTTGGTGACCAACAGTTCGCCTTCTCACGCCTCTATTTTGTTCAGGTAACCCCCTTTCCCTCAAGTGATCGGAGAAATCCCGACTGATCTAGGCAAATCACAGTAGTCTCATTTCTCCTCAAAGTGACTTTTACTAATAACACCTGTGACCCAATTCTGGCAAAGGAGATGAGAGAGGATCTTCTGGACGGGTGGGATTCTAGAAAAAACCTCTTAGCTCTTTGAAAGAGACACAAGGAAAAGATGGTCCCTTTTCTGCTTCCATCAAGATGTGATGCCTGCTGATCCTTCAGCTTTCTTGGGATAAAAACAGGGAGGAGTTGAAATGCTGAGGATGGCTGAGGAGACAGATGAAAAGAATCTGGGTGCTTGGTATCGTCAATGAGCTTCTGAATTAACCAAGTTCAGGACCACCCTGCCTTGGAAATTCTTATTATGTGAGCTGAGCTTCTCCACGGTTCTAGCCATTTGGGGTTGAATGTTTGTTACTTGCACCAGCTGACACCCTCTAACCAATCAGAGCCCCTTTTGGAGTGAAGGAAACGCATGGGAGGCTTAGGAGCGGGAGGGAAATATGCTTCAACATCGGCGAAATCTCTTCAAGCTGTCCCTCCCTTTTCTTCTCCTTTTCCTCACTGGCTAATATGAATCAGTCACCTGTTCTGCAGGCTGCTCTGTGGAGGTAAACAAGGTGATGGGGGGGAAGGTAAAATACACGAACTGGCTATGTTTCCCAGCCTGGAGTATTTGATTGTCTGATTGCTCACTTCTGGCTGTTCAAAAGGAGCCCTGTGAACACCTGTTCTTTGTATGAGATATGGGGAAAAGAGTCATCATATTAATGCAGGGCCAATGTCTTCACAAGGGGTGGGATGCAAATGTCACAAAGGGCCATTGTGAGCAAAGTCTCCTTTAACTGGGTGGCAGAGCTAATTTGCAGCGTCCTAGCAGCAAGTAAACTCCACTCTCACACAAACATCAGAAACTTAGTGAGAGGCTGTGAGCCCTTGACGCAGGCTCAGATTTATGATTGGGTACCGAGAAAAGATGCCACGGAGAATGGTCCCTGGTCTGTCTCACAGCATAGCAGGAACTCCACCAAAGAAAGCTGCTGTCAGCTTTTGATTTCTATCACTCACCTTTCACGTTTTAATTTTCTGGAACGGGGATGTATCTCATTACCCATGTAACATTTAATGTGGTATTGTTTCTTTTCTTTAAGACGTTCTTCAATAGATACAGGTCAACTGATGTGCTGGGAAAGGCATGGACAGATCCACTCCCCTCAGGGGACGGCAAACATGCTGGTCAGCAGTGACCTCTGTAACAAAAGGCTGCTCGCTTATGGAAAGCTTCTTCCCGCAGAATGGTGCCCACTGAGCTGGGTGGTCTGGTGACCACTGGCTGGGCAGGAGACGCGCCCCCAAGTGGCATAATGGTGGGGTCCCTTAAGGCAGGGGAGACCTCCCACGCATCCTGTTCAGCCTGAAATTCCTGCATTATAAAGTCATTCCTTTAGGTCTACAAAATTCATTTTGTCTTTGAGAGTTTCCTATTGCATGATTTTCAAATTGAATAGCAATGAACCCTTTTCCAGTAAAATCTCCCTGGAAACAATAGTATATAAGTAGATAGATACTCCAGTGGCTCCCATGCTTATTGGAAAATATTCTTTGCAGGATTTCTGAATCACATGCATGGAACGCTGTTGGAAAATTATTACTAAAATCCACTGAGAGATATATGGGAAAAAAGTTATGAGGCTAGAATCAGACTGTTAGAAACTTTCAAATTTACCTGGTCCAACATCCTCATCTTACTAAAGAGGCAACTGAGGCTCTGAGAGGTTAAGAGGCTCAGCCACAGTTAGTACTTATCCAGGCGGTAATCGCTGGGATCAGAACCTCTGCCACAGGGAGATCAGCTCGGTGCTTTGTGACCAACTAGAGGGGTGGGATAGGGGGGGTGGGATAGGGAGGG
>NC_041220.1:19008512-19032534 GCF_002837175.3 Physeter macrocephalus
GAGGGAGGGAGACGCAAGAGGGAAGAGATATGGGAACACAAGTATATGTATAACTGATTCACTGTGTTGTAAAGCAGAAACTAACACACCATTGTAAAACAGTTATACTCCAATAAAGATGTTAAAAAATAAAAGTAAAAAAAATAAAAAGAAAAAAAAAAAGAACCTCTGCCAACTGACGCCTGGTCTGCAGTTCTGGTAGGACAGTAGGGGGCGGGCCGAGGTCCACACCCCTGGGTCACCATGCTGCCTGGAACTGGCCCTGTGCCCTCAGAGGGGACGTCTGCCACCACAGCCATTAGAGCCTCTGCAGCGTCGCTCTCCTGCCTCTCCTCTTCCCCTTGTGCTAGCTGCTGTCATCGGGAGGGTGGCCATCTCCACACAGAGGCCCACAACCTCATGTAAACAGACCAAGCAGTCTCCCATGAAGCAAGGTTGTATGGCTGAGGTCCACAGAAGGCAGCACCTTTCCCTGCTTTTCTCTCACCCTGAGTCCTGGGACTGTCTTCACGGAAATGCCCAGTGGGCTCCTCGGATTATCCATCCTTTCTTCCCAAGAACCAGCTCTAAGACATAGGGGAATCTGAAGCCTGGTTGGAATCCATCCCATGTTCCAACTCGGGGAGGTGGGCAGATTACTTAGTGTGGCGTCAGTGGCCTCAGTTATAAAATGGGATAATAATGTACTGGGCTTATGCTGGAGTGGGGAAGATTCGGTGCGATCATACAGGTGGAATAGTTAGCGTGTAGTGAGAACTCAGTCATACACTTACCTCTATTATTAATAATACTAGCTGTTATCCCACTCAATCTGTTGAGTAGTTTTTTGTGTGAGGCATATGCCTCTTAATCCCAAAAATATTTTTGAAAAGATGCATCTTTTACATTAGGTTGGAGGGTAGAGTGTAATCTGGTTGAGCTCTGCTACAGACCACTTGTCATCAAACTAAGCAAGATTCAGCTAAAATAATTCCCTACAGATGCTTTGCTTTAATCCATGCTGGTAGAGTCAGCCTAACTCCTGGACACAGTGATGCTGAAATACCACCTCTGTTACATAAATACACATTCAGGGAAAGAACTTCAGTCATGGAACTATAATGAAAACATGCTTTCTTGGGGCTTCCCTGGTGGCGCCGTGGTTGAGAATCTGCCTGCTAATGCAGGGGACACGGGTTCGAGCCCTGGTCTGGGAGGATCCCACAAGCCGCGGAGCAACTAGGCCTGTGAGCCACAACTACTGAGCCTGCGCGTCTGGAGCCCGTGCTCCGCAACAAGAGAGGCTGCGATAGTGTGAGGCCCGCGCACCGCGATGAAGAGTGGCCCCCACTCGCCGCAACTAGAGAAAGCCCTCGCACAGAAACGAAGACCCAACACAGCCCAAAATAAATAAATAAATTTTTTTAAAAAATGCTTTCTCTTCATTGTTTTAAGGTATTAGTCTTCTTCTGTTCTTGTCCCAGATTCTGCCATTCTTCCTGTTTTTCTCCTCTGCTCTGTTTATCTTGTTTTCTGCCTTCCAAACGTGATAGGACTTCCTTGCCATTCAGAGAAAAAGACCAAGACATACTTCTCTGCCTCGCTGCAGACACGTGAGGTGCTTCCTGAAAGCCCTGCTGGTTAGGAAAAAGTTGTAAAATGAATTAAATATGTCTACCACTTCTAATGTGAAGAGGTGTGAGACACAGGTAGCTGAGGATACCTAAGTAAGTTTGACAGAAAATACTTCAACTGGACAAAGAAAATAAGTTTATAAAAATAATAAGCAGCATTTCGGAACTAAGTAAATTGAGTTTGTACTTAAATGTAATGGCAAGAGCAGACTTGACAGTGGCGGTGGGGTGAGGTGGGAGTCCTTGGAAGACACTAGAGAGTCAGGTGATTGACTTTCAAGCAAGCAGCATGTGATATCGTGATTTATAATAAGAAATATATATTTGGTCTTCATCCCATTCCTGGCACAGAGCATCACGTCTCCTGACTATTCCTGAGTTATATCCTTTGTAATAAATGGGTAATCAAGTAAGTCAACTCTTTTCCTGAGTTCTGTGAGCCATTCTAACAATGAGACAGCCAATCAGTCAGAAGTCCAGGTGACAACTTGGACCTGTGATTGGTGTCTGAAGTTGGGATGCAGTCTTGTGGGACTGAGCCTTAACCTGTGGGAGGTGATGCTCTCGAGGTAGATAGTGTCAGAATTGAGGTAAAGTTGTAGGACACCTAATTGCTTACTGTGGGAACCACACCCCACCCCGGCTCCACACACACACACACACATACACACACATACAGATCTGGAAGCCAGACGAAGTGAGGATGTGAGTATAAGAGAAAACAGAGTTTTCCCTTTACACAGTGTCTTTGGGGCTCGAGGTTATTTTGCATTTAAACTACATTGAAAATTAAAGATATAGACAGGAGAAGCTAAGCATGAGGGTGCTTTGAAAGCATGGTTTACAATCACCTCTGTCATATATCTAATTTCCACATATTCATAAATCTGTTGCTGGCTCTCTATTCTGTTCCACTGGCCTATTTATACTGCCGTCAATACCACCCTGTGTGCATTACTACAGATTTTTTGTAAGGTATATAGTAAAGTGAGCCCCTGAACTTCTATTTTGCCAAACTTTTCTTGGCTCTTCTTGGTCCTTTATGCTTCCATATACATTTTAGAATTAACCTTTCAATAAAAGGGGGAAAACATTCGTTTTTATTGGAATTGCATTTATTTAGTCTACTAATTTGGGGGACATTTAATAGCTTTAAGATATTGAGTATTCCCATTCAAAAACATGATATATGTTTCTACTTAGATTGGCTTTAATTTTTACATTTTATAATTATCTCCAAAGCAGTCTTGCACACGTTATGAAAGATTTATTCTTAAGTACTGTGGTTTTTGTTGCTATTTAAAATAGTATCTTTCTTTCTTTCTATCTACCTATTTATTTATTTATGGCTGTGTTGGGTCTTCGTTGCTGCCCGCAGGCTTTCTCTAGTTGTGGTGACTGGGGGCTACTCTTCGTTGCGGTGCGCAGGCTTCTCATTGCGGTGGCTTCTCTTGTTGCAGAGCACGGGCCTTAGAGCGAGTGGGCTTCAGTAGTTGTGGCACGTGGGCTTCAGTAGTTGTGGCTCCCGGGCTCTAGAGCGCAGTAGTTGTGGCGCAGGGGCTTAGTTGCTCCGCATGATGTGGGATCTTCCCGGACCAGGAATAGAACCCGTGTCTCCTGCATTGGCAGGCGGATTCTCAACCACTGAACCACCAGGGAAGGCCCACAAGTGATTTTTTATGCTCTCGTATCCAGCAATCTTGCCAAATTCATTGGTCAGTTCTAATAATTAGACTGTAGGTTCCCCTGGACTTTCTATGCAGCCTATCATATAAACTGTGAGCAACGGCAGTTTAGCTTCTTCCTTAGCAACCTACACACCTTTCATTTGTTTATTTTTTTAACTTACTGCACTCAGAGGATCTCTAGTATATAATAAAATAGAGAATAGTAATAATGGGTATTTTACCTTGCCTGATTTGTAATGAAATGCTTCTTACTGTTCATGATTACATATAATGTTATTGGTGAGTTTTGGAAGAAACCAAAACTTAAGAAAGTTTCTTCTCTTACTAGTTTTCTAAATTATTTTTGTTAGGAAGGGGTCTGCAATTTGATCTAATGCTTCTTAGATTAGATTTTGAGATGATCGTGTGTTTTTTCTTTTATAAAATGTTAAGGTGGAAAATTAGAACAATAGATCTTTATCAAAATTATACATGAACATGGTTTAAAGAGTCAGGCTGCTCTATGACACACCATTGCATGCCTACTAGCAAGGCATGGGAGCGCCAGTTACTCTACATCTTCACCACACTTGGTAGTATTATCAGTATATTTCATTTCAGCCATTCCATTGGGTGTGAAGTGGTAGCTCATCATTTATATAATTATGAGCTCTGTAGTAAAACTAACAAAAATCAACTAGCGTAGGGTGAGTCACACCAAGATGTTTGTAAATTGGTAGATAAATCAACTTGCATAATGGTAGCTCAATCCAAAGTCAACATCATAACACAGGTTCCAAAACTGTGAAGGACTGTTCCAAGGGCATGGTGAATCCATCATCTGTAAACTGTAATAATTTGTGAATCTACTGTTTGTGAACTATACTAATAAAATTATAGCTTTATGTGGGTTCTAGGATTTTATTTCTCTTTAAAAAAGGGTTTCTTGTGGTGGCTAAGACACAGGCGGGGCTCTGACAACTATTCTATGTGACTTTGGGTAAAACCTGAAACCTGAGCCTCAGTCTTCACATGTGTAAAATGGGGCAGTAGTAGGAGCCACAGAATAGGCTCATTTTGAGAATGAAATAAGATAATCCATGCCAAGAGTTCAGTCCAGTGTCTAGCTTGGCGCATATGCTCATTAAAAGTTTAGTTGTGGTTACCTGTCAAAAAATTTGGATGTTAGTTGCTTCACTAATAGAGGAGAAGTAAAGCAGTCATGGAAGTTCCTAGCAGATACATATAAAAACTGGACAAAATGGAAAACAAAATTTAAAACATCTGAAAGCATCCCAAAGCGGACCAAAATCAGAGGAAAGTTTAGGCTCAAGAAATTGCAAGTAGAAAGGGTAAAAACTGCATGGACTGTGCTTCTTGACCCAAGGAGCCTGCCAACTCCCACGGCCAAGGCTGAGGAAAAATCATAAAGTTAAAGAAAGCCGTTACATATTGGATGGTCTTGGACCCTGTCTAAAGTAACAGTGTTATAAGTGGTGGTCTTTAGATGTATAGAAAGGGGGAGAGGAAAAGAACACTTGTTCATCTAGAATCACCCAAGGACTCCATACCTGGCAGACACTATAAGGAATTAGTGAAGAGTGTTGCATGGTTGGGCAGCGACCGTTCATTCATTCATGTGTTCACTCACCTCCTTGTTCATTTACTCAACAAATTTTTATCAAGCATCTATGATTTTATTACTAAATATTAGCACTATAAAGATGCATTTCTGAAACTGAGTTATTTGTAATGAGGTGGATAGACCTGGAGTCTGTCATACAGAGTGAAGTAAGTCAGAAGGAGAAAAACAAATACCGTATGCTAACACATATATCTGGAATCTAAGAAAAAAAAATGTCATGAAGAGATTAGTGGTAGGACGGGAATAAAACACAGACCTACTAGAGCATGGACTTGAGGACATGGGGAGGGGGAAGGGTAAGCTGTGACAAAGTAAGAGAGTGGCAGGGACATATATGCACTACCAAATGTAAATTAGATAGCTAGTGGGAAGCTGCCGCATAGCACAGGGAGATCACCTCTGTGCTTTGTGACCATGAGAGGGGTGGGATGGGGAGGGTGGGAGGGAGGGAGACGCAAGAGGGAAGAGATATGGGAACATATGTATATGTATACCTGATTCACTTTGTTGTAAAGGAGAAACTAACACACTATTGTAAAACAGTTATACTCCAATAAAGATGTTAAAAAAGAAAAAAAAGAAAAAAAAAAAGAAGATGCATTTCTGGGTTTCCACTATTTACACTCTAGACACAGACTTGACCAACTTCAGAGATGATCTTCTAGCTCTGCCTCAAAATCCTGCGCCCAGTCTCGGCTTCCGTCTGCCTCAAGTCACCACCCGCAACGGAGAGAGAGTGGCAGCACCTGCGTTTACCTTGAATTTCTACCCACTTCCATGGACCCGACAGAGGGGGGCTACATCCATGACGATCAACATTGGCTGCATGTTAGATCCACCTGGGAGCGCTAAGAACTCTAAGCCCCCCACTGTTCCTGGATCAATCACATCCAAATCTCTGAGGGTGGGAGCCTGGCATCAGAATTTGTAAATTTCCTAGGTGATTCTGGGAACAGCCAGAATGGAGAATGAACTCCAGGCTGGTTTAGAGTTGCATGAGAACAAAGGAGAATGGCTAGACAATCATCCAGGGAGCAGGGAGGTAGGGAGTGGGGTTGCTACTGATGGTGAGACGGGGCGGGCTAGAGGCAGGAGGAGGGCTTTATGGTCATCTCCATGCCTGCTCTGCACTAGTTGGGGTTTATACCTACTGGGAAGTGTTGTGGGCTGAATCATGCCTCTCCCCCAAATTCATATGCTCAAGTCCTAACCTCCACACCTCAGAATGTGACTGTATTTGAAGACAGGGTCTTTAGAGAGACGATAAGGGTGAGCCCTTATCCAATATGACTGCTGTGCGTATAAGAAGGGATTAGGACACAGGCATGTATCAAGGGAAGAGCATCTAGAGATAGCGTGGGAAGGCAGCCACCTGAAAGCCAAGGAGAGAGGCCTCAGAAAAAGCCAACCCTCCTGACACCTTGATCTAGCCTCCAGAACTGTGTGAAAACAAGTTTCTGTTGTTTAAGCCACCCAGTCTTTGGTATTTGTTATGGCAGCCCTAGAAAACGAATACAGGAAGCACAGGCACCATACTGATGACATGGTTGTCTTATTATTGCTAGTATTGTTAATGAAAACATATTTGTGGTAACAAAAATTCTAACAGTGGAAAATGGTATAGAGTGAACATTTTAATTTCTCTTTTCTTCCCTGAACCTTCTGTAATCACTCCCCTGAGGTAAGTACTGTGAACAGAGTTGTTTTGTTGTTGTTGTTGTTTTTAAATTTATTTATTTATTTTGGGCTGTGTCGGGTCCTCGTTTCTGTGCGAGGGCTTTCTCCAGTTGCGGCGAGCGGGGGCCACTCTTCATCGCGGTGCGCGGGCCTCTCACCGTCGCGGCCTCTCCCGTTGCGGAGCACAGGCTCCGGACGCGCAGGCTCAGTAGTCGTGGCCCACGGGCCCAGCCGCTCCGCGGCACGCGGGATCCTCCCGGACCGGGGCACGAACCCGTGTCCCCTGCATCGGCAGGCGGACTCTCAAACACTGCGCCACCAGGGAAGCCCCAACAGAGTTTTATATTAAATAATATCACGTGAGAGTATCGAGATGTATTTACTGACTATGCAGTGAGCACTGATTCCCACTACGTGCAGGACCCTGTGCTGCTGGCTTACAAAGGAGGAGGTGGTGCTACTCGGAACCCCAGTGCTGACAGGATGGGGGTGCCTGGCTTCTGTCTCTGGGGTCAGGGCCCCCCAGCAGAACGGGGGATACTGGGAAGTCGATGCTGGGGGCCAGATGGGGGTGAGCACAGTTGTTACTCAGCAGAGCCGAAAGAAGTCACAACCAAAGGGCAAGAACCGACAGGAGTTAAAATTTGTGGTTAGACCTAGAGGAAAGACACCCAGGCACAGGTCTGGGACAAGAGGACCAGGCCATGGATGGAGGGCAAGGTAGGGAGTGAGGAGGCACAGAGGTCCCCAGCAGGACATCAAGTCAGCAGGAGCTGCAGGGCAGAGGGTTCTTCAGGTCTAGGCTGCGGGCTGTGAACGCGGCGGGGGGCAGGGAGTGGCTGAGTGGCCCCAGCGAGCCAACAGGCTTCGGGTCCCAGGGCCTTGCGTGACAAATATGCACACGCGCGAGGAAGCCGGCAGAGACCGTGCTGGATAATCGCAGCCATGGGAGGTCACGCCCAGGTGCCATGGAACACAGAGAAGGAATCGGGGAAGGGAAGTCAGGGAAGGTGACGTGCAAGGGTGAGGCTTGAAGTGGGTCTTGAGGAAGCGGCATTTACCGGCTGAGGGTGTGGAAGCACATCATAGGGAAAGGAAGCACCGTGCAGAGCCATGACGTCCTGAGGAACAGGGCATGTCTGCGGAACAGAGAGCAATGTGATGCAGCAGGCACGTGTTGTTTATGGGTACAGAGGGTCTGGAAAGGTCCCCAGAGTCAGGCTGGACAGCACCCGTTAGAAGCAAGTTTGGCCCATATCCTGAAGACTTCTGATGGGCGAGAGATGTGCAGAATCTGGGTTGCAGACGTTGATCTACCCGGTCCTCCTAGGGGCAGAGAGGCGACGGGCCTGCGTCTGGGGGAAACACGCCAGCGCTGGGGAAATGTGTTTTATCACCAGCCTTCCCGTCACCTTCTCCACAGCTGCAGGAACTTTCCTTATAGCTCTCTTCTCTCTCCCATCTCTGCAGCTTTTTTTCTCCAAGCAGGTCACTGCCTGTGACAGAGGTAGGCCTGCCTTGCTGCTCTGGGCCCCTGAGGAACGCCCTGGCACTGACTGCCCACAGCGGGTCGCCGTGATGCCTCAAAGACATGGAACAGCTGCAGCCTGGGCTGCGACTGTGAGCTCTTCCGAAGCGTACATGGAGAGGAGTACGTGTGTCCTTCTGTCCCAATCCAGCAGCTCCCCTCACACACCGAGCACTGAAGAATCTTGCCGGCTGAGGACATGTGTGTGCGGATCTCCAGGATGTTCTTTAGGTGGGAACCAAGGCCCTCCTTTCTCTCCAGGATTCTGTGAAAGGCCGTTTCACTTAGCATTCCCAGCATGTAAGACAGACCCTCTCCAGGGTTATCTCTGGTTGAGGACCAAACATCTGCTCGCCACTGTCTCAGGAGAATAAAACGCTTCTACTGAAGCAAAATTGACACAGTGGCACAAAACAGATAAGCGTGAGTTGGGCTGTGAGAGGTGTGGTTATCTGGAGTACCGTTCCTCACCCAGGAGAGAAGTATTTATCTGAGGACTACTGTAACCGTGTACTTTGAGATAACGAAATTTTCTAGGGAGCCCTTCGTATCAGCAGCGACTCTCCATCCCGCCCCCCCCAGAAAAATGGTACATATTTCTTTGCCGTGTATGGCTAAGAGGGGGCGTACAAGTGTAGGCAGAGAGGAGGCTTTGCAAGAGCTCGTCCGCTGTGTGTTCTGGTCCCCGAGCTGAGCACAGGAAAAGGCGAGCCATGAGAGATGTCGGTGGGAACTGCCTCACAATGGGAGGCAGAGACGAGGTCTGGCTTGAGGGCCCTGAAAAGCTACCCCCCTGTTCTCGCCTCCCGAAAGGGAGTTCCCCGGTGACATTGCCTTCAGTTCCCTCATTAATGACTCCTGTGGGCTAATGCAGCAGGTTTCACTCCGGGCTGCATGCAGCTCTAGGGGTTCCAGGACAAGCAAGGCCAGGAGAGGTGGCGTTGTACCCTTTCCCTCACCTTTAATTAGGGATGCTTCTAATTCCTCTATGTTACATATCAGGCTTCCCTTTGCGATTCCGTTAAAAAAAATCTTTTTTTCTCCTTCTTAGTAAGGAGGACGGTTAATTTTATGTGTCAACTTGGCTGGACCACAGTACCCGGATATTTGGTAAAACACCAGTCTAGATGTCACTATGAAGGTGTTTTTTAGATGCGATTAACATTTAAATCAGCAGACTCTGAGTAAAGCAGATGACCCTCCCCAGCGTAGGTGGGCCCCATCCAATCAGTTGAAGGCCTTAAGAGAAAAAGACTGAGGTCCGGGATTCTGACTCAAGTTGTGACATGAACTCTTCCCTGAGCCTTCAGCCTGCCAGCCTGCTCTGCAGATCTTGGCCTTGCCCACCTCCACAACCTCGTGTACCAACTTCTTCACATAAGTCTCTCTCTGTTTCTTCACACCCGATTTGTTCTGTTTCTCTGGGGACCCCTGACTAATATAGTAGGTTTGTTCAATTTAGGGGTATGGGTGAAACAATTTGGGAAATATTTTAGATGTAATACAGAATTGAGCAAAAGAATAAATGTGTTGGTCTTGTTGGGCTCTCGCTGTGCAAGAAGGGCCGTACAAAAACGGAATGGGGCAAGGCCAAAAAGAATGCTCTGAGGCTGGGTGGGAACAGGAGGTACTGTGCTAACTCAGGATTTCTGGCATACATATATGAGTATGTATATACACCTGTAGATGCCTATGTATGGGTGTTAACGTGTGTGCATGTATAGGCGTGAGTGCATCTACGTGCTTATATTTCTTTAGTTCTCCCTGATGAAAATATCAAGAAGCAAATACACCCCAGCAGCAGCAATGAGCACACTTAGTGCCCAGATAGTGGTCTCTCATATTCCCCACAAAAACTGACCAGGACTACACAGAAAAACCGTTGATTCTAAAGCTAGGGCAGGGTGGGTACAAGATGAGTCTGGAATATATTGTTAAGCCAGAAAGAAAAGAAGTGCACACAAAAAATAATGGAGCATGTTACAAGGACTTGGGAGGCAGCTCAAAGGCTTCCCACAGGCCAAATCAGGTACAACTGGAGCACCAGGACATTAAGTACAATAATAAACTCTTGAAAAAGCAATCCATATCACCGTTTTAAAAGACATATGCGGACTTCCCTGGTGGCGGAGTGCTTAAGAATCCGCCTGCCAATGCAGGGGACACGGGTTTGAGCCCTGGTCCAGGAAGATCCCAAGTGCTGCGGAGCAACTAAGACCGTGCGCCACAACTACTGAGCCTGTGCTCTAGAGCCCGTGAGCCACAACTACTGAGCCCGCGGGCCACAGCTACTGAAGCCCACATGCCTAGAGCCTGTGCTCCACAACAAGAGAAGCCACCGCAATGAGAAGCCTATGCACCGCAACAAAGAGTAGCCCCCACTTGCCGCAACTAGAGAAAGCCCACACGCAGCAACAAAGACCCAACACAGCCAAAAATAAATGAATAAAATAAATACATAAATAAATACGTAAATTTTTTTTAAAAATACATATGCATAAATAGAGGAGAAGGTTATTCTGCTTATAGTAGACTGCTAAGGGCCAAACAGCCAATGGGCAGGGAGTGCTGGAGAGGGAAAATCATCATTTTGCAGCTACAGAGTAGGGAGTAGGTCAGCAAGAAACACCGATGGATGCTAAATCCAGGCGGAGATTTTGAAGAGGAACAGGATACTTACATGCCTTAAAGTGTCTCCTCGCAGACTGCTTATGAGTTCAAGGGAGAAAATAAAACCTAATAATTATTTAGCAGAGATCAGAATTACCTTCACCAGTGCACAGTGTGTGTCTCCTGACGCACTACGCTGTGAAGGACACAGCTTCGCCTGTGCAGCATTATCGCCAGCAACACATAACCCCAGTAGAATCATCAGACAAACAAAAAATGAGGACTGTTCTATTTTCTAAAAGAAAGGTGCATGTATGGGACGGGGGACTCTAGTTTTCAAAATGTCAATGTCACAAAAGACAACGAAAGGCTGTGGAAGTGTTTCAGATTAAAGGAGACCAAAAGAGCGTGACAACTAAACGCAATACCCAACTCTGCACTGAATCCTGTGCTGGAAGAGAATGAAGTGCTGAAAGGAACATTATTACATCAACTGACAAAATCAGGATACGGCTGCCAGATTAGATGAAAGTATTTCATCAATGTAAATTTATGAAGTTGATAACTGTACTATGGTTATGTAAGAGAATATTCTATTTCTTAGGTAATACACACTGAAGTATTTAAAGGGAAAATACCATATGCAATTTACCTTCAACTGGTTCAGAAAAAAGAATTCTATATTAACACACATATGTGTGTGTGTCTCTATATACACACAGATGCATGGATGGATGGATGGATGGATGGGTGGATGGATAGATGATAGATAGATAGATAGATAGATAGATAGAGACAGATAGAGGGACGGAGGGAAACAGGGAGGGAGAGAGAGAAAGAACAAAGTTCCTTGGGGAAAGAAAGAGCTCTGGGGGAAGAGAGACATTTGTTCCCTGTGCCTATAGCGCATATTAAGGCTGGATGAACTAGTCCTCTGGCCTGAAGAAATGGCAAAAATATACGAGGTGAATTTGGGGCACTGGTTAGAATCAGATTGTTTAGACCCAAGTGAATACACCTAATGCACTAGCTCCCTTTCAGTGTCCATGTGCTATGATACATTATATACAACTCTAGCTTAATCACTGTACCAGTCAACTTTCCAGCAGGAAACAGATGGCACGATGATGACCGAGGACAGTTTAATAAAGGATATTTACCAAAGTGGGGGACAGAATTAGAGAAACCAACAAGCGAAGGTGCAGCTCCCCATGAAAAGTAGCAGTGAGGAGCCAGTGCTGTCAGAGTAAGTGAAGGGAGGGAGCAGTTCCCTGAACTCGAAGCCCAGAGAAAAGCTGTGTGGAGACCTGGTCTGGCCACTTGACAGGAGGTGTGGTCTCTGGTAGAGGGATGCACCTGACTCTGCAGCCAACCCTCAGCAACCCAGCAGGGAGGGAGCTATAGGGCACAAACACGCTGGCTGTACTTTCCTTGCACCCTCTGGTCTCCTGCCAGGGTCTCCCATTGGCTGAATCCCCCTGGCAGCCGGGAGGGAAGAGAGCCTACACAGGTCAATCTCCCAGGGCAAGGAGTAGGGTGGAGGAGGGTAGAGAGTGAATCTTACAGGGGAGATGCATTTAGCAGTGATGTGGGGCTGCAATGAATGTTTAACTTTGTAGAAGCACAGAGAGCTGACATTCAACATCACCAAGCAAAAGAGTTCTGATTGTATGTAGAAGATTCTTGGAACTGGAGTGGATAAAGAGTTTGATAGGAAAGTTGAAAAAAAAAAGTGCTGTTTTCCTGATTTTTGGAAACAGGAATTTTCCAGTCCTTACTTTCTCTCAATAAGTAATTTTCCAAATTGTCAACCATGGCCAGTAGGAAGGTAAACATAGGAGAATTCATTAACAACGTAGCAGTAACATTCAATCTGGATGGAGAAATTCTCCCATTAATGTTTCCTGGAAGTAGAATACCTATCAGATTTGACAAAGTGCTAAGTTTCTGGAATGCTCCACCAAAGTGTGGCCCAGTATCTGTGGTATATTCAATGGGGGTGGTCTCTGCAGAGGGCGGGAGGACAAGGCAGGATGTTAACAGCACGGGTTGTTCCCAAAGGAAATTCAAGGGGCAAGATGAAACTAACGACTGAAAGATGAATCACAAAATGAGAAGCTGGGAGGTCTGGAGGAAGAGCAGGGGGTGTGGCATATGACAACACCTGGCCAGTGATTCGGGACAGGGTTGTGAGAGGCCAGTGCTGAAGTGTCGTTAGCTGTTTGTTTTGGAGGCGGGACTCACTGTGGAGAAGAGAAGAGGACAGACCTCACTGCAGGACTACTAAGACCAAGCTGACTCTTCCCAGCCCATCATGTCCTCTGTTGGGAGACACCAAACCCAGCCACGATCTCCCAAGACACAAAACTACACTGAGTCCTGTCTTTCCAGCCCCACGTCCCACCACTCCCTAACTCCTTTCTCCATGCTCCAGTCACAAGGATTTCCCTGAACATATCGTGCTGTTTCACACTACTGTCTTTGAGCATTACATTAGACTTCAGGTTAAGCTGCTGTAACAAAGAGAGAATAAAATAGAGGACACTAAATTAAGATTTTCTCCCGATGAATGGCAGTGCTGCTCCCATTTAAGGAACCAGGTTCCTAACATCCTGTTATATCATCATCTCCTGGGGTACTGCCATCATCCACAGAGTTGAAGTGGGCTTACCTTCATGTCTGGCAAAGAGAGAGTCCAGGAAAAGTGACTTTCTCTCTAAAGAGATGGCTCAGAAGTTACACACGTAACTTTTGTTCACACTCTATTGACCTGAACCTAGTCGCATAGTTATTTCTAGCTGCAAGGGAGTCTGGAAAGTATAGCCTCTACCTGGTGGCCCTGTGCTCTACCCAAACATATCGTATTCTTTCATGAAAGGGGGACTAAATGGAGGATGTTACCAGAACTTGGGCGACAGGTCAAAGAGGACCCACTGGCCCCCAAATTGCGTACAGTTGGAGCACTAAAATATTAAGGACAATAATAAACTATTTTAAAATGGGAATGCATCAGACCATATCAATGATTTGAAAAGGTACATAAATAAATAGGGGAGAAGGGAGAGTTCTTGTTAATGGTATACATATGCCACCAGTCTGCCATTTTCTCAGGAATGGACTTCGTTCACCTTGATCACATCCCTGAACTTCCCTTTCTGCCCTTTTTTGACTTAGTTAAAAATAAACTTTCCCTAATCCCCAATCCCAGCATTTTGTTATCTCCTCTCTGTTATAATTATCTGTGTACAACTTAGACTGTGAGCTGAAGAAATCAGCAATAAATTACCAAAATCACTCCCAAAATAGAACAATTTTTATAGACTCTATAAAACTCAGTTATTGCAGTCTTCACTTGGTCACCCTTCATAACAGTACTGTTGTTGAAGGAAAATTGTTTCCAATCCTGATCAGACTCTTTCATATACTCTCAAAGTGAAATATCTTCTATGACCAGGAAATGGTCTCTCAGGCACTGACTATACTATTCCTCTTAGTTGTTGTCTCTTGTAGCAAGTTGTGTCCCCCTCTCCATGGTCCTACAATAGGACCTGCTCAACTTTACAGACCAGACATCACTGTAATCATAAGCTGCTCTCATCTGTATCAAAATAAAACTTATGCATTGACCAAAATCTAACAGCTCATTTGTGAAAAGTTTGTGCTGCAGAGACCTGAGGTCTTTTGATGAAAGACCACTGAAGTAGGCACTCACTGAGTATTAACTGAATGAATGATTCATTCATTGAACAAATGAACAAATAAATAAGTGAAAGAACAAAGTTGGTCAATATTTGATCCAAAAGCTAGTTATAAAAAACTTTAATTTGAAAAGATACATGCACCCCAATGTTCACAGCAGTACTATTTACAATAGCCAAGACATGGAAGCAACCTAAGTGTCTATCAGCAGAGGCATGAATAAAGAAGATGTGGCATATATACACACACACACACACACACACACACATATACACACAATGGAATATTACTCAGCCATAAAGAAGAATGAAATAATGCCATTTGCAGCAACATGGATGGACCTAGCAGACAGAGGAAAACAAATATCATATGATATCACTTACATGTGGAATCTAAAAAAAAAATGATACAAATGAACTTATTTACAAAACAGAAACAGACCCACAGACATAGAAAACAAACTTATGGTTACCAAAGGAGAAAGGTGAGGAGGACAGATAAATTAGGAATTTGGGATTAACAGGTACACACTACTATTTATAAAATAAACAAGGACCTACTTTATAGCACAGGGAACTATATTCAATATCTTGTAATAACCTATGATGGAAAAGAATCTGAAAAAGAATATATATATATATATATATATATACATATACTTATAACTGAATCACTTTGCTGTACACCTGAAACTAACACAACATTGTAAATCAACTACACTTCAATTTTAGAAAAATTTAGTTACAAAGAGTCTGGTTCTTTCAGTTGTCTTAATCATCAAATGGCATTTGCAGGTCACGTGTAGACTAGCTTTCTGTTGATCAAAGCAATTGTCGTATTGCCTAGAATCTGATCTTGATGAAGGGGTGGTACCAAGTTTCATGCTTTCTAGAAGTCTTGGAAATTAAAAGGAATAAATTCTGTTGGACTGCTGGTGTAGAGGGTGGTCTAGGTAGAATCTACTTTTTCAGGCTTGCAGGACAGTCCTGCTATGGTTTTCCCCCAACCCTTTTGATACAGTCCTTATTTAAGGTGGAGCAATGACAGCATTTATTTAAGGTGGAGCAATGACAGCAGAACACACAGCCCTCCTGTCACTTCAGAACCCACCCAGGGCTCCTGCATGTGGTGGGAGACCCTGGTAGCCATCAGAATTATAGGCTGGCAGCTCTACCCAAAACAGGCTTGCTTGAGCCTGAAGGTTTAGGAGGACAAGATAAGTAAGAAAAATGATCTAACATCAAGGATTTATATTTAAAGACAAAACAACCCACCAGCTATATCTTGGGATCAATAAACATTCAGCCCTGTCTCCATTAATATCCAATAGACTCCATGAAAAGCATTGGTTCTGGTAATGACATAGCTCAGGTGCTGTAAGACCCCAAATCATCCTAGATCCAACCATGTTCAGAGTCCTATACTTCCCGAACATTGGAATATGAGCTTATATTTTTATAAACACAGAGTCTAAATCAAAATTTCACTTTCACTCTATCCCCTGAGTTTCCTGAGTTCATTTTATTAATGAAACCTGTTTCTTCCCAAACAAAATAGGGTCTGGAACCTGCCAACCTCCTAAACCCCTAAAATCTAGAGAAATTCCAAGCTACTTGGTACAGTCCCTTATCAAACCAGATGTTTGGTGTGTTTTCTCCTAAGAATAACAAGAAACATCCTAAAACAGGAGTTTAAGTTTTTTACGACCACTGTAAAAACTAATCACGACCTTTGAATAAATACAAAAGTATCAATTGAATTATAAGAATTTATGTCACACTTTTAACAGGGGGAGAAAATGCCTTTGCAGACTGACACTGGGGAGATTTTCACATAAATAGAAGCACAATAAAGTTTAATGAAAGTGAAGGGAAAGGTTGTTGACAAGAAGGCCAAATATTCTTGTACAGGCAGACGTCGAAGACATTGCAGCTTCAGTTCCAGACCAGCACGATAAAGCAAATATCGCAATAAAGTGAGTCACACAAATTTGGGGTTTCCCAGTGCATATAAAAGTTATGTTTACACTATACTGCAGTCTATTAAGTGTGCAATAGCATACGTCTAAAAAAACAATGTATATTCCTTAATTTAAAAATACTTCATTGCTAAAAAAATGTCAATCATCTGAATATTCAGTGAGTTGTAGTAGTAACATCAGAGATCACTGATCACAGATCACCAAAACAAATATAATAAAAATTAAAAAGTTTTAAATGTTGCCAAAATGTGACAGAGACACGAAGTGAGCAAACGCTATTGGAAAAATGGCACCAATAGACTTACTCGATACACGGTTGCCATAAACCTTCAGTTTGTAAAAAACACAATATCTGCGAAGCACAGTAAAACAAAGCACGATAAAATGAGGTCTGCCTGTAATGAGATTTCCAAACAGATAAAATACTATGTCCTATTACAGGATACTATAGCTGATGTCTGACGTAGGACCCAAATGGGATTCAAACTCATCTAATGTAACTGTTGAGTAGTAGGCAGTCCTTAGAGTTAATAATTTACATAAGAAGACCTAGAGTCTGTCATACAGAGTGAAGTAAGTCAGAGAGAGAAAAACAAATACTGTATGCTAACACATATATATGGAATCTAAAAAAAAAAAAACAGTTCTGAAGAACCTAGGGGCAGGACAGGAATAAAGACGTAGATGTAGAGAATGGACTTGAAGACACAGGGAGGGGGAAGGGTAAGCTGGGAGGAAGTGAGAGAGTGGCACTGACATATACACACTACCAAATGTAAAACAGATAGCTAGTGGGAAGCAGCCACGTAGCACAGGGAGACCAGCTCGGTGCTTTGTAACCACTAGAAGGGTGGGACAGGGAGGGTGGGCGGGAGACGCAAGAGGGAGGAGATATGGGGATAAATGTATATATATAGCCGATTCATTTTGTTATAAAGCAGAAACTAACACACCATTGTAAAGTAATTATACTCTGATAAAAATGTTAAAAAAATTTACATAAGAAGAGTTGTCTGTGGCTGAAGGAGTGAACAGGGGCTGGGGCACACGTGCCTGGGAGTGCATGATGTCAGTGCCCCAAACAGCTGGTCAGACATGAGACTCAGAAGACACCTGCTATTTAGTGAAATGGACATACTACAAGGAGAAAGCAAAGTGTATATGAAACACTCTGGGCTGCAAACCTGGCCTCTAATCTATCTTTGCCTCAGTGTCATTTCTCCAGGATTCCTTTTCCTCACGTGCCATGTATTTGGCTTGGGCTAGATGATGTCTGTGGACCTTCCAGTTACAGTGTTCTCCGACTCTAAGGAGAACCGTGACCAAAAAAATAAATAAAATAAAATAAGATGGTACGGTATAGTATCAAAGTCAGTAAAGAAATGGCAGGCAGAAAGGCATGGAAAAGAAGTGGTCAGGAATGTCTCCTTTATCAAATGGAAGAAGGATCTGAAATCCACTTCTTTGGACACAGACAGAGGGCAGCAATAGCAGAGGAGTCATAGATCTCTGTCGTGTCTACAAATCCCAACAAATTCTTGTTTCCATGGGAATGAGGAAACAAGGCTGCTTCCTAACAGATTGGTGGTTTTAAAATCCCATCTCTTCCGAAACTTTCCTTCCATCTGTTTCTGCTGTGCTGTACTCTGCTTTGGTAGCATGAAAATGGAAAGACAAGTTGCACCTGAAAGAAAAAGAAATTGTCCCCTCCTACTCTTCCAGTACATTCTATTCAAACTATGGGCAATGGGGAAAAATGAAACCAAATAAAATGATACTGAAAATTCTGAACGTTATTTTTTTTTCATACTCCATATGAGTTCACAAATCTGTTATAATTGTCAATCAAATCCTTAACATTTTTATCTCCTTTCAATCTCTTCTCACTCCCTATAGTTTAGTACCATTTTGGTAATTCTCCTACCATGCTCTTGCCCTTGAGATTTTCTCAATACCCTTTTACATACAAAAAAAGAACTACATAGCACAGTGATGAAAGGAATGGTATGGATAGACAATGAGGGAAAAACATGGTCCAAAAATACCCCAGCAATACTAAATTCTTATCTGCAGTTGTCTCTTGCTAATGACAGTCAGGTGGAAATGGAAGGTGGTAGAGAGAAAGCAAAACACACTTTCTTCACCCTTTGCTTAGCTACTATGTGTGTCACTTATTATGAGACCCAATTCTTTCGAGGAAAAAAGAGTGGACGGTCTGCTGTCATTCCTAGATTATTTTGCTCTAAGATGACTGACATGCCCTAAAAGTAAGTAGATGTGGAAGAAGATTATTAGTGTAACTTACTGGTGAATTATTTGCAGAATTAAATGAAGATAATAGCAATAATTAAGGGTAATGTTGTATATTGATTGCACTAATGAGCCAATCCTTCATGCCTTCTTATATCCATGCTCTTGGTAGTGCCCTGTACACACTGACTTTCTGTCACATAACTTGCTTTGGTCAGTTGGGTTGTAGCAATGTTGATGCAAGTAAGGGCTTTGAAAAAATCCTTCCATGTTTCCACCTCCTCTCTTGTTCTCTGTCATCATCATGAGAACTAGTCTGCTGGTGGATGAAACTCATGTGGTAGACCCAACCATGGTCTATCAGGATAGCTGAGGCCATCATAGATTAGATGACAGGCAGATGATCCCCACACATGTGAGTGAGCCCAGATGAGCCCAGCCCTGATCAAAAGAGCTACCAGACAACCCATAGACTTGTGAGAAACAAGTGTTGTTTTAAGCCACGATAGGTGTGTAGGGTGATTTGTTACATAGCAATAGCTAACTGATACAGATAACAATAATAATTTTTTGAGTATTCACAATATGCCAGGGACTCTTTCACGCTTCTTTCAAAAAGCATTTGATCCTTATAACAAACATAATAGTACTATTACAAGCTCAATTTTTTAGTTCAGCATATTGAGTCTGAAATATAAATCTTCCAAATAATTTTTCACATACCTTTAAGCATCACAGATATCCTGTGCCACAGATAAGGAAGATACTATTTTCCTCCACTGAGATCTGTGAGACGAACGGACACGTTAAAAGTGAGCACTGTGTTCACCCCTGCTTTCTGCCTAGGGATACTTTCCAAACCAAACTGCAAAATGATGAAGACCAAGAGAAGAGATGTGACACTGCTGAGCTTAGGAGGCAGAGATGAGAGTGCAGGGCTTCCAACGTGGCTGGACTTTGCCAAGCAAGGTACCAAAGAGGAGAGAGCTGCCCAAAAGGGGGTCCATGGAAGTCTACGTGGGCATTCTCCTAGGTTCTTAATTGTACATGGGCAGTGAGAGACATCTTGAGGCCCAGCAGAGAGTGGGCTTAAGAGCTGAACAGGGTTACCAGGGGTTGTACCGTCCTGGAAGACATTGGAGTTCTGTTTCAGCCAGAATGAAGACGCCCACACTAGCACCTTGGGTATTTCAATGAGACCCCAGAAAGGTCACACTTTAGGAATAATGACCATGCGCTAGGAAAAGGGTCACACCTTAGGAATAAGAAAAATATCAAAATAGACCCTAACAAAGCCTAAAATCAAGTTTGAAAGGATTTAGAAACAATCTTCCAGTAAATCACCTACCTACCAGAACAAAACTCCATCCTTTCAACAAGAAATCATAATTTAAACTCCCTACAGAATAACATTCGCAATGTTCAGCACACAATATAAAAATTTTAGACATGCAAAAAAGCAAGAAAATATGATCCATAATCAAAAGAAAGGAATCTCAAGGAGACCCAGATGTTGGACTTATCAGAGGAGTATTTTAAAACTATTATTAATATATTTAAGAATAAGTGAAGAGATATACATAATAAGTAAATAGATGGGAGTCTCAGCAGAGAATTGCAACTACATAAAAGGTAACAAATGAAAATTCCAGAACTTAAAAATAAAACATCTGAAACGAAAATTCAAAGGATGTGCTTAACAGAAGATGCTACAGAAGAAAAGGCCAATAACCTTGAAGACAAATCAATAGAAATTGTCCCAACTGAATAACAGAGAGGAAGAAAATTTTAACTAATGAAGAGCAACTCAGACACATCAGGTAGTCCAACATACATGTGATTCAGGTCTCAAATGAAGAGGAGAAAGGATACAGTAGAAAATATTAGAAGAACTAATGGCCAAACATTTCCCACATTTTGTAAAAAATACCAGCCTACAGATCAAAGAAGCTCAGAAGACGATTAGTTGAATAAATACAAAAAAAAACCAAAAACCACACACATTTAAGCACACTATAGTTAAACTGTTTGAAAATTAAAGATAAAATCTTCAAGTCAGCTAGAAAAAATTCTTAAATGATGTTACAGAGGAACTATAAGAATGATATCTGACTTCTCATCAAAAACAATGGAGGCCAAAATACAACAGAAAGACATCTTTAAGAAAAGGGAATCCTTGTACACTGTTGGTGGGAATGTAAATTGGTGCAGCCACTGTAGAAAACAGTACGGAGATTCCCCAAAAAGCTAAAAATATAATAGAACTACCATATGATCCTGCAATTCCACTCCTGGGTATACATCCAAAGAAAACTAAACACTAATTTGGAAAGATACATGCACCCCAATGTTCATAGAGGCATTATTTACAGCCAAGATATGGAATCAACCTAAGGGTCCATCAACAGATGAATGGATGTGGTATATACATACACACACACAACAGAATATTACTCATCCATAAAAAAGAACGAAATTTTTCCATTTGCAACACCATGGATGGACTTGGAGGGTATTATGCTAAGTGAAATAAGTCAGACAGAGAAAGACAAATACTGTATGATATCGCTTATATGTGGACTCTAAAAAATACAACAAACTAATGAGTATAATGAAAAAGAAACAGACTCAGAGATATAGAGAACAAACTTGTAGTTACAAGTGGGGAGAGGGAAAGGGGGGCAAATAGGAGTAGGGGATTAAGAGACACAAACTACTATGTATAAAATAAATAAGCTACAAGGATATATTGTACAGCACAGGAATATAGCCAATATTATAACTATAAATGGAGGGTAATCTTTACAAATTGTGAATCACTATGTTTCACACCTAAAACTTATATAATATTGTACATCAACTATACCTCAATAAAAAAATTTTTAAGGGGATGGGGGTGGGCAAAATGGGTGAAAGCGGTCAAAGGGTATAAACTTCCACAAATAAGATTAAATAAGTCCTGGAGATGCAATATACAACATGATGACTATAGTTAACAACACTATATTTTATATTTGAAAGTTGCTAAGACAGTAGATCTTAAAAGTTCTCATCACAAGAGAAAAAATTTGTAACTATTGATATATGTGGTGATGGATATTAGCTAAACTTATTGTGGTGATCATTTCACAATATGTACATATATCAAATCATTATGTTGTACACCTGAAACTAATATAGTTTTATATGTCAGGTATATCTCAATTAAAAAAACGTATTTTGATGTATGAAGCACATCAAAAAAGAAGTGGGAAGATATTTCAAATATTAGAAAATGAAAGTCCAAAAGAAAAAGACATCTTTAGCGCTAAAAGGGGAAAAAAATCAATCTTGAAATATATACACGGTTAAAATACACTCCAAAAATGAAGGGGAAATACACATTGTCAAGTATGTGAAAACTAAAAGAAGTTATCACCAGCAAACCTCTACAAGAAATGCTAGACAGAGGGAATTCTTCAGGCTGAACAGAAATGATAACAGATGAAAACTCAGATCTGCAGGAAGTAATGAGGAGCCCCAGAAATGTAAATATGTTGGTATATATGAAAGGCTATCATTTTCCCTTTTATTAATTATATTAAAAGATAAATGACTCTTCAAAAAGATTATTTTTACCATTTACAATTTGTGGAGATATAAAATATTGTATATGACAACAATAACACCAAGTACAAGGGTATAAACATTTCAGAAGCCTCAATTTCTGGTGTCTAACATTTACTTTAATTAAATGCCTTTTATCATGCCTAAAGTTTGCCACTTGCTATCTCAGTAGCCAACCAGAGGAACAATAGAAATAGGAGACATGGGCTTCCCTGGTGGCGCAGTGGTTGAGAGTCCACCTGCCGATGCAGGAGACATGGGTTCGTGCCCCGGTCCGGGAGGATCCCACATGCCGCGGAGCGGCTGGGCCCGTGAGCCACGGCCGCTGAGCCTGCGCGTCCGGAGCCTGTGCTCCGCAACGGGAGAGGCCACAGCAGTGAGATGCCCGCGTACCGCAAAAAAAAAAAAAAAAAGAAAGAAATAGGAGACATATTTGACATCAAGGACCATACAAGGAGTTGAGAAAGCAAAATATACAACAGTGAAATACCTTAGCAATAATTACAAAGCAGTGACTGGAAGATACAAGAACAGACAAAATGCCTAAGTTTTCCTAGGGTTCCTAACACAAAGGAGTGATAGAACTCACTCCTAGCCCTTCTGGAGAAATTCTGTGAAATAGGAGGGGAAAGCCACGTTTCTCCTCACAGTTGGATAAGGATGTGTGAGCTTGAATTTCAGCCCCACCAGCCCTCAGTGGGCAATGAAACTGCACAGGCAACCACAGTGGCTCTGATCTCAGTAGATACAGAAATAATTAGGAAAGACTTCCAGGGTCCTGAGCTCTGCTTCATGAATATGGACTGTCCTCATCTCCAAAGGAAAGAAAATAACTTCCACATTAATTTTCAGAAAGAGCTTCAAAGGATCTCAAGCCTGGTATATTTTTGGAAGTTCACATCCAGCTTGATTAAACTTTGCTCTTTCTGTTTCTAACAATCTTATGGAAATGTCTTACGTTTCATCTTTAAACTTCATCTTTTTAGGAGAAATTGTGGAGGCAAGTGTTCAAATGACAGAGAAAATATAAAAGTTTGTACTTGTTAATTTGTATTGAATTTAAGTAGCCCAAAGAATATTTTGCTAAGCAGTGACTCTCAGGAATGATCTCTTTTTAAAAATAATATTTATTTATTTTATTTTTTGATTGCGTCAGGTCTTAGTTGCGGCATGCAGGCTCTTCATTGCAGCATGTGGGCTTCTCTCTAGTTGTGGCATGCAGGCTCCAGAGCGCGTGTGCTTGGGCTCTGTAGTTTTGGTGCACGGGCTCTGTAGTTGTGGCGTGCGGGCTCCAGGGTGCGTGGGCTCTGTAGTTTGCAGCACGCAGGCTCTCTAGTTGAGGTGTGCGGGCTCAGTAGTTGCGGCGCTCGGGCTTAGTTGCCCCGCGGCATGTGGGATCTTATTTTCCTGACCAGGGATTGAACCCGAGTCCCCTGCATTGGAAGGCGGATTCTTAACCACTGGACCACCAGGGAAGTCCCAGGAGTGATCTTTAAAGGAGTCTTTTTCCCACCTTTCCTACTGAACACACTCATATATGCATATACACATAGTCCATCTGTGCTAGTACAAATATTAAAATTTGGCCGCATGATTTTTCTCTTAGTAAGTCATCAATTGCCAAATTGGGAGTTAACAGCTCCTGCCATTTAAAATTATCATTAGTTTTTTTTAAAAGAGTGTAGAGGGCTTCCCTGGTGGCGCAGTGGTTGCGCGTCCGCCTGCCGATGCAGGGGAACCGGGTTT
>NC_041220.1:19032597-19038203 GCF_002837175.3 Physeter macrocephalus
GATCCCGCATGCCGCGGAGCGGCTGGGCCCGTGAGCCATGGCCGCTGGGCCTGCGCGTCCGGAGCCTGTGCTCCGCAACGGGAGAGGCCGCAGCAGAGGGAGGCCCGCATACCACAAAAAAAAAAAGAGTGTAGAAATTTTAATTTTTAAACTATGGGGAAATGATATTGTTTGTATCTTAAAGAAAGTAAATAAAAATTGTAAATCATTACTCTTTTTTTTTTAATCTTTGTTTTTGGCCTCACTGGGTGGCTTGCGGGATCTTAGTTCCCAGACCAGAGATTGAACCTAGGCCCATAGCTGTGAAAGTGCCAAGTCTTAACCACTGGACTGCCAGGGAATTCCCTGTAAATCTTCATTCTAATTGTGCCCTCAAAATTCACAAGTTTTGTTAATTATAAAATTGTTTATGAACACGATAGTGTTGTGTTTCGAAGACATAACAAAAGAAAACTTTCAAATTCACAGTCCACTCACTTAGAAATAAACAATGCTAATGTTTTCGTTTTCCTTCTGGTCTATCTTTTCTGCACGAAGAGGCATGCCCAGACAATATCATAAAAAGTTATTTTTAATAAATTTTAGATTACATTGAATTAAAAGTTTTGAATCTTTTCTTTCATTTAACCTATTATTAAAGATCTTGCAAACACCTTGTTTTAGATATCTGCCATAATTATTTGTCAGTCATTGTGGTAGCCAGTCTCCAGGACGACCCCCAATGATTATGGCCTCCTGGTATTCATGACCTTGTGTGGTACTGCCCCACACTGAATAGAGGTGACCTGTGTAACCAATTCAGAAGTAATAGTTTGACTTCCAAAACTCTGTCATAAAAAATGTTGCAGTTTTCATCCTTTTTGGTATACTCAGTATAGGAGATGCAGGCTGACATGTCATGAGGACTCCAGCATCCCTGTAGAGAGGTCCAGGTGGCGAGGAATTGAGGCCTCGTACCAATAACCATCACCAATTTGCCAGGTATTTGAGTTTATCGCCATGGAAGTAGATCCTCCCACTCAGTCAGGTTCTCAGATGACTGCAGCCCTAGCTGACACCTTGACCTCAACCTCATGAGAGACTCTGAGACAGAATCACCGAGCTAATCTGCTCCTGGGTTCCTGACCCATAGAATTGTGTGAGTTAATAGATATTTATTGTTTTAAATATTTAAATGTTGGAATGACTTGTTGCACATAGATAAATAATAAAGATTTGGGGACCGGAAAATGGGGCACTACCATAACAAATACCTAAAATTTGGAGGTGACTTTGTGACAGGAAAGACTGAGAAGTAAAAGCATAAGGTACATGGAAGAAACTTAGCAGAAGCCTGGTGACCTTCAAGGATGCTATTGGTAAGGACTTGGAGGAAAATCTGGAAAATATTATTGGGAACTAGAAGATAAGAGATCCTTGTTAGGGACTTTCCTGGTGGTCCAGTGGTTAAGACTCCGTGTTTCCTTTGCAGGGGCACAGGTTCGATCTCTAGTCAGGGAAGTAAGATCATGCGTGCCGCGCAACGCAGCCAAGAAAAAAATGTTAAAAAGAGGGATCCTTGTTAGATACGACAGAAAATTAAACAACACTGTCACATGCAAAAATATGGGGGGAAAAAAGAAAAAATGTTTAATGAACTAAGTGATCCAGCTAAGGAGATTTCCAGGCAGAGTGTTGAAAGTGCTGCTTGGTTTCTTCTTTGAGCAAAATGTGAGAGGAGAGATAAGCTGAAGGAAGAACTATTGAATTGAATAAAAAGGAGTCAAGACTCTCTGCTTCTGAAATTTTCCAGATGACAGAAAATGCTAAAATTGTAAAATGGCTTCCAGGCAAAGATCAAATCCAGGGCTCTTCCAAGAAAACATGGTCTAAAGATGAAGTTGAGGTTGTGACTGTAAAATCCCATTTAATGACTAAGGAAAATCTAAGCGAGTAAGTACTTCAGAGAATTCTAGGGCTTCTGAGAAGCTTACAGGCAATGTCCCTCAGCAGTTTCAACAAAAGCCCAAGGTAGAAAAGGGCTTATCTTGAAGAGATTTATGGTGCGGTTTTTGTCTAATGGAATAAAAGCCACCTACTACCCTATTGCAGATGACCTACAAAGTTGTTTATTTTTTTAATTAATATTGGCAGAAACATTATCAGGTTGGACTGGACAGAAACCATACAAAGTGAAAAGAGACCTTCAGACTCCCAAACTTTGAGAGGCAGGAAGCAGGCTGAGACTATCTCTTAGCTGCAAATCATGGGTTACCTTTAATGGAACAGGAAGGAAGAATCAGAGGGTGGAACCAAGGGCTCAGAGGGCAGAACCAGGAGCCATGGAGAGTCATTCCCGGGAAAGAGTAGACCTGAGTCCTAATTAAGGAACTTTCAATATTTGCCTGGCTGAATATTAGGATTTCTGTGAAGCAGTACCCTCTGCGTGCCTCCTGTTCTCCCCATTTTGAATGGGAATATCTATAGCAGTACTGTAAGGCTGTCCCACCAGTATATATCAGGTGTGGGAGGGGGGCAGATAACTTGTCTCTGTAATTCATGGGTCTTCAGGTCGAGAGGAAGTACATTTGAACTGTACTTGGAACCACATACTGAAGAGACTGTACCCGAAGAGCTTCATCTGCCCCTGGACCTGATTTAGCTGGTGAGGCTCTGGACTTGGAACTGATGCTGAAACAGAATGAAACTTTTGAGGAACTTGTGAAAGGGTGATTGTATTTTGCAAGAGTAAGGGATACGAATCATTGGAGGCCAGAGCACAGACTCTGACTGTGGTAACCACCCTCTCCAATGATCCCCAGTAATTCTTGCCTCCTGGTTTTCATGTCCCTATTGAGGTCCCTAACACAGTGAATAGAACCGATCTGTGAAATGCAGCAGTATATTAGAAAACAGCAGAGTGTGACTTCAAAAAAGACATTGCAGTTTCTACTTTGCTCTCTCTTGGGTCACTCGCTGGAGGAGAAGCCAGCTGCCATGTCACAAGAGAACAACTCCAGTCCTATGCAGAGGTCCACGTGGGGAGGGATTGAGACCTCCAGCCAACAACCAGCACTGACTCAGCAAGCATGTGTGTGAGCCACCTGTGAAGCAGAACCTCCAGCCCCAGTCAAGCTTTCAGATGACCACAGCCCTGGCCAACAACTTGACTGAAACCTCATGACATGTCTTGGGGCAGAACCATCCAGCTAAGATGTTCCTGGGTTCCTCATCCACAGAAATTGTGTGAGATAATAAATATTTATTGTTTTAAGCCATTAAGTTTTGGGGTAATTTGTTATTACTAGTAGATAAATAATTCAGCCTTATCTTATCATGTGGATATACCATAATTCAGTGTTAAACATTTAGATTTCTTCTAATTTTTCATCATTACAAAACAATGCTACTACGAAAAACCTGATAAATAGTAAATTGTCTGAATCTCTAAGTATGACTCTAGACTAAATTCTTGGAAGTGAAATTACTATATATGAACAATGTAGGTTTACAGCTGCATTATACAAGAGTATTTGTTTTACTGCAGCCTCTAGTTATGCTTTTAAAAACCACAAGACAAGGATATCCATTATCAGTATTATTATTTAACACTGTACTGGAATAAACACACTTAGGAAAGAAAATGAAATTAAAAGCATAAAAGTTAGAGATGAAAAACTTAAACCTCCACTATTTTCATTTGATATGATGGATATTTGGAAACCACAAGAGAAACTATTGAAAACCTATTATAAATGATACAAGAACCCAATAAGGTAACAAGAGACCAAAGAACTTCATCGCTACCCTAGATGCATTCAAGATGCTTTGAACAGAGGTCTGACCAAGTGTGTTTATAGGCAGAGGTAGGAGGAAAAAGAGCTGCCTCTTGACTGTATCCTACTGAATTCATCTCATTCAACAAACAAGTTACACAAATACATACAATAATGTCAGCTGTATAACACTTGAGTATCACACGTACACCTCTTAAATGTGCACACGGTGCACTTATAATCCCTAATTATCGGGAGGGGGAATTGTTGCTGATTTTGAAACTACAACTAGCAAGAGGGAAATAAGGGAGCACATGGTGACTGAAGAGGTTCGTCAACCTGAATTACCTCATTCCTGACCTCAATCCCTGAAGCTTCTCCTACTCCATCAGTCTTCTCGGAGACTGACACACCAGGTCTTCGGCATTTAGCATCTTGCTTCCTGAGTCACTGCTTAGTCACTCTCCCACTCCGGGCAAGCTCTTCCCTGTGAGAGTTTCTCCTAAGCTCCTATCCTGAAGGGTATGTTCAAGCCCCGAAGCCTAACCAGACTGACGCTGCTGTCAGCTCCCCGTGGTTACAGGGCTCAGGAACAGGAGGATCTTGATGCTGAACCACAAGCTAGATTCTGCCCTTGCGATTCACCCTTTACCAGATCAACTAGCAAGGGCCAGAGTTAATCAGGATGTCGTTGCCTTCGCTCACTCTATCGCACGTTCCCTGAAGAAGACAGCAAGGATTATCTTTTTTGGATAAAAATGAGGAAGGGAATAAGGAGGGAGAAAGGGCCCGTTGCGTGAACGGCAAATCTCTGTACCACGAGGACTGAACGAGATCTCACTTGGCACTTTAGGCTCCACCCGCAGGCTCAGAGCCCTGGCAGGAATGTTTTATACACATGTGGCCTTCCTGCCAAGTCTGACAAATATTCCTAAGGCTAAAGTGTGTTAAAACACAGGAAGAGATTGTGGGTTCATTCCTGCAGAAAGACCTCAGAGAACTGAGTGCACCAGGCGCTATGAGGAGACTCCAGATCTCCCCTCCCCTGTCCCCTGCCCTGCAGGATGGGGTTCGGGCACAAGCAAAGAGGAGGGGTCTGTAAGTGGCTTTTCAGCATCCACAGAGAGAAGCCGCTCTCCACAGGCCAGGAGGCAAGTTGCCAGAAACCCGGATGAGCCTTTGGCAGCAATGCGTGCTCTCTTCCCAAAGTGAACCACAGAGGTCCTACCCTCCAATTTCAGCAAGTGAAGGCGGGGCTTCTGCGAATCCCTCATTCTCAGCTTGGAGAACTTGCATGGCTGAAGCGCATGCTGTATTCACTCACATGAAACTGCAAACCAGGCCTATAGAGAACAGAGCAATTGATTTCTAAACGCGTAGGAAGAGAGAAAATACACGAAAGTCATCCTTAGCATTCCCGTGCCTAGGAAGCCATTAAAATATTCACATCCTGGAGTCTCCGGAGTATGAGTTTCCATCAGGTTTCACCATACCTTTCGGCCTCTTTATTTACCCCATGAGATATTAAAGAATTCACAAAACAGATTTACAATTAATTTTATTTCAAATGAATATACAGCAGATCGCATTTGGTGAGTCAGAGAGGAAATCTGAAATAAAATAAAAATAGAATGTGGTGATCTAAAAAATAGTGCAACTCGTAGCTCTCCAGACAAAACTGGTATATTAAAAGGATATAGAGGGGCTTCCCTGGTGGCGCAGTGGTTGGGAGTCCGCCTGCCGATGCAGGGGACACGGCTTCGTGCCCCGGTCCGGAGGATCCCACGTGCCGCGGAGCAGCTGGGCCCGTGAGCCATGGCCGCTGAGCCTGCGCGTCCGGAGCACAGGGTC
>NC_041220.1:19038384-19046723 GCF_002837175.3 Physeter macrocephalus
CGCTCCGCGGCATGTGGGATCTTCCCCGACCGGGGCTCGAACCCGTGTCCCCTGCATCGGCAGGCGGGCTCTCAACCACTGCGCCACCAGGGAAGGCCCACTATCCTTTCTGAATGTCAGAGATGTTTGTAATTCTTCGTTTGGGGTTTTAACCTCGATTCATATTAAATTTCAAAAGCACAGTCTCAGTTCACGATCCAGTTTGATTCACCTTCTCCTACGTGCTTGGCACTGAGCTAGGCACTAGTGAGACAGAGGAGAAACACACATCTGCCCAGAAAGAGTCGAGAAGTTGACATTCTTGCTATTTTGCTCTCAAAAAGAAATAATGCACCAAGTTAGTGCAGCAAACATTTTAGAGAGCTGACTGTAAGGTCCTGTGGGAGGCCCCAAAAAACCCCCAAATAATGCCAGGCCACAAGTGGCTTTTTAAAGCCACATTACATATTGACTTTGTAACACAGAATGTTCATCTGGGCAGATTTACTTCCCTAATTATGCTTTGTTTGTGCTAATATTAAAATGAGCCTGTATTCCCTGATCATCTTCAGAGGAAGAAGTGCTTTAGAAGCATGCTGGGCAACAAGATAAAAAGGATTGAAGATGACCAAGCCAAGAAACATGGCTCCTCTGTCCCGCTCTCTATTCCTTCCTTTCCATGCCTTTTTTTCTTTCTTCCTTCCTTTCTTTCCTTTCTTTTTCTTTTTTTTTTTTGAGGAATTATATGTGACTCCTTAGGAATATGAAAAATGTTTATTGTAATCTTCATAAAGTCATGGGAGGAAAAAGGAAACATTTTAATTTATTGAGCCCCTGCTAAGGACTAGATATTGTACTAAGTGTTTCATAAGTTATCTCTTTTAATCCTCTCTAGAGCCCTGTGAAGAAGGCATTGTTATCATCAGTTTAGAGATGAGGACACTGAAGTATTTACATAACTAATATCAGTTTAGAGATGAGAGTACTGAAGTATTTACATAACTAATAAAAGATTGAACCAGAATTTGAATATGGTCCACCAACGTTAAGACCTATTTCTTTCTACTGTCCAGTTCACGCTAACCTTTTTTTTTTAAGATTTTTTTGATGTGGACCATTTAAAAGTCTTTACTGAATTTGTAACAATATTGCTCCTTTTTTATGTTTTGGTTTTTCGGCCATGAGGCATGTGGGATCTTAGCTCCCCGACCAGGGATTGAACCCGCACCCCCTGCAATGGAAGGTGAAGTCTTAACCACTGGACTGCCAGGGAAGTCTCCACTCTAATCTTTAATATCCCAATTTACCAACAGCCCAATAGAGAAATGGGCAAAGGAGAGGACCAACAGTTTGCAGAAAAGGACCTTTAACATATATATTTTTAGATGTTCGATTATACTCGTAATAAGAGGAATGCAAATTAAAGCTTCACCCACCACCATAGCAAAGCTAAAGAACACCTGGTATCACACTGTAGTGGTGAGTATGGGGGAAACAGGCTTGCTCTTACATTGCTGGTGAGAGTAAAGACTGACATAACTGCTCTGAAAGGCACTTTGGTAATTCCTATCAAATTACTCTTCTATGACTTCATCCTCAGGTATACTTGCATTTGCAAGAAATGAGATATTCACAAGATTATTCACTGCAACATTGTCTATAATAGCAACAGACTGAAACTACCTGATGTTCATTAATGGGAGACATAAATTACGTTCATCCATACAAAGAATTATTTACAACCATAAAAATGAGGATTATTGTGGATATAATTTGCTAAGTGAAAAAAGGAAGATTAGGGGCTTCCCTGGTGGCGCAGTGGTTGAGAGTCCGCCTGCCGATGCAGGGGACACGGGTTCGTGCCCCGGTCTGGGAAGATCCCACGTGCCGCAGAGCGGCTGGGCCCGTGAGCCATGGCCACTGAGCCTGCGCGTCCGGAGCCTGTGCTCCGCAACGGGAGAGGCCACAAATCTTCCTTTGAAACAATAGAATTCACCTTGGTGGTTACTTTTTCTGAACAGCACAGATGAAATAATTATCACTGGGTAACAAAGAACCACTGTATGTACCCACGTGTAATTCTAGAAGTGGACCTCCCTCTCCTTCATTTCTGAGCCTGCGCGTCCGGAGCCTGTGCTCCGCAACGGGAGAGGCCACAGATCTTCCTTTGAAACAATAGAGTTCACCTTGGTGGTTACTTTTTCTGAACAGCACAGATGAAATAATTATCACTGGGTAACAAAGAACCACTGTATGTACCCACGTGTAATTCTAGAAGTGGACCTCCCTCTCCTTCATTTAGTTATAATATCCACTAGACCAAGGCTATTTTTCTTTAATATAAACAAAAGTACATTTGAATAAAATTTTAATAAGTTGTAAGAAAAATATTCTATGTGACCAAATATTCGGACTCATTCTGGACTTAGGCATTTCAATGTTCTTGGTTTTTTAATTTAACTCTTTTCACAGCCATGTTGAGAGTAAAAATAAATACTTTCTGTCTGTCTTCCATTTCAAGTATTTCTGGATAAGGGATTCAAAAAACTAAAACTGTTTTTGTTTATAACATAAAATATGGAATTGATCTTTCCAGGGTAAGAGATGATTAATGTTTTCACTTTTATACATTATTTTCTTAAACTAGTTCACATATAAACATTTTTATATGTTTGTAAGCAAATATGCTTTCACAGCATACCTTGTGTATGTGTAAAGATAAGTATTTAATTCTCACTGTTCACTCTTAACTGACAAAGAAAAAAAGTGAAAATGACAGAAACTGTGGTAGAACCTTACTTGCTGTTCTGGTCCTGGTTGTACCCGCCTTTGGCCAGTCCCATAGCTATTCAAGAAATCTTCCCAACAGAGTACAACAGGATGAGAATCTGAAATCATTTCTGATATTCCCTACTAGATATTGATTGTTATATCAAGTAGTAAGTGGTAAAACTTTTAATTGACAATTAGTATAACTGTGGGTGGATTCTGATTTTGTTTTTAATTCTGTAGATTGTGTTTAAACAATTCAAAAGTATGTTCCTGATTTTGAGATACAAAGTGATATTGCACAGTTGTCACTTTATTGAATGTGCACAACACTCCCATGAAGTTTATAAGTGTACCTTTGTATAGCTTCAGCTGCTAAAATTAAAATTGATCTGTTATGACACACACAATAAAGACTTTTTTGGAATCTATCATTATCTCAAAATAAACAGTTTAAAAAATGCTATCGGGCTTCCCTGCTGGCGCAGTGGTTGAGAATCCGCCTGCCAATGCAAGGGACACGGGTTCGAGCCCTGGTCTGGGAAGATCCCACATGCCGCGGAGCAACTGGGCCCGTGAGCCACAACTACTGAGCCTGCGCATCTGGAGCCTGTGCTCCGCAACAAGAGAGGCCGCGATAGTGAGAGGCCCGCGCACCGCGATGAAGAGTGGCCCCCGCTCGCTGCAACTAGAGAAAGCCCTCGCACAGCAACGAAAACCCAACACAGCCAAAAATAATAAATAAATAAATTAATTTTTAAAAAATGCTATCACTGGCTGTTGGGTGGAGAGTAGACCGCAGGGGATGTAGGCAGACTCTTAGATGGCCCCCAATGACCCCCACCTTCTGTGTTCCTGCCCTTCGATATGCCTCCCCATGAGGACAGGCTGCAATCATGGACTCATGTGTAATGAATAGAATGACAAAAGTAACAGCATGACACTTCTGAGACTAGGCTACAAAAAGACTGTGGTTTCCATCTTGAGCATTCTCTCTTGCTTCCTCTCTCCCTCTCCATCTCTTAGATCACGCATCCTGGAGGAAGCCAGCTGCCATACTATGAGCCACCTTATGGAGGGGCCCACAAGAGGTGACAAGGAACAGAGGCCCACAGTCCAAAGCCCATGAGGAGCCGAAGCCTGTGACAGACATGTGAGTGATCTCGGAATTAGATCCTCGGCCCCAGTCCTATGTTGCCGTAATGGCAGCCCTGACCCACAGGTGGGCTGCAACTTCACGAAGAGACTTTGAGCCAGCTCAGTGGCAATTCCATTTTACAGAAATGGTGTAACAATGTATGATGATTGTTTTTGCCATTATGTTTTGGGATAATTTGTTACACAGCAATTGATAACTCACACAGGGGAAATAAGAGTAGAAGCAGAAAGACCAATTAAAGGCCATTGCTGTAATCAAGAGACAACTTAGAATAGGGAAGTAATGGTAGAAGTGGTGAGAAGTGGGCCTGGGCAGGACAAAGGAGATAAGAAAAGCAACAACGTGCTCTCTGTGACTTGGAGAAAGAAAGTGAAAAACTATGGCCCTGATTTCCACTCAGTGGAGAATAACCAGCAAGTCCCACAGTGGAGCTGCATGTTGGCATGACAGAGAGAATAACTCGGGAAGGATTTTGGCTCCTGTGGGAAGGCATGGGGACAAGAAGTCTGAGGACGTGGCCTGACCTGAGCCTTGTCTAGCACCCTGTAGCAGGACTGAGAAGCTGATTCAGGAGCTGGGAAAGGGAAAGGGACAGGATCTGGCATCAGCCTGAATTTACAGACCAAAGATGATTGCGATGAGTCCAGAACACCTCTGTTTGGTTGAAGTAATCAGAGAAACTCACCTGAATAAATATGTCAGTCCAAGTCCTATGATTAAAAATTGTAAAAAGCCATATTCGTAAGTGCTCCTCTATCAGGGCAGATCACCAGGTCCTGCGCCTCCGGGACAAAGAGGCAGGCTGTTACCAGCCATGCAGGCATTGGCCCTGGAGGCAGTTATCCTAATGGTTAAGAGTATGGGTCTTGGGGCTTCCCTGGTGGCGCAGTGGTTAAGAATCTACCTACCAATGCAGGGGACGGGGGTTCGATCCCTGGTCTGGGGCGATCCCACATGCCGAGGAGCAATTAAGCCCGTGCACTGCAAAGCCCGTGCACCGCAACTACTGAGCCTGCGCTCTAGAGCCCATGAGCCACAACTACTGAGCCCACGTGCCACAACTACTGAAGCCCGCACACCGCAACGAAGGGTAGCCCCCGCTCCCCTCAACTAGAGAAAGCCTGCGTGCAGCAACGAAGACCCAATGCAGCCAAAAATAAATAATAAAATAAAAAGTTCTTTAAAAAAGCTTCATATCTATTAAAAATAAAAGACCATGGGTTTTGATGTGAGGAAGGCTGAGGTGGAATTCCAGCTCCTCTCTTGCTAACTGTGTGACCTCAGCAAACATTTAAATTCCTACAAGCTTCTGCTTTCTTGACTGCAAAATAAGGATACTAAAGGCACTTACTCCTAGTACCTTTAGTACAACAATGAATGGTTGGAAGGATTGGGTAAGATAGAGTATGTATTTTTCTTAGCACAGTGCCTGGCACATAGTAAGTTCTCGGTAAACAAGCATCGAGCTGCCACGATGTGAATTGTCACCTGCTGCTGCTGTTCTAAGTCCCTGGAGGAACACACAGGGTGACTGAAGGAGGTGGCAGCACCCTTTACCTTAAAGCAAAGCTGTACTGCTATGTCTGACATTAAAAACAGGAAGGTACACACATCCCTGTATAGCTATTCTTCTAGGAAAATCTGTGATCAAAAGCCCGCTTTACCCCATCAATGAACACAGCTGCTGGTTCCCTCGGCCCTCTTCTCACTCTTGATAAGTGAGCTTTTAAAACGCCTTAACGGCAAGTCCTGCTGCTGAAATGAAGGCCCAAATAGGGACAGGGCGGATTCATGGAGAAAAGATACTCCACAGAGTGTCACTCTTTTCAAGCAACCCTATGCACACTGTGTCACCACGTCTGCTCCTGACATTTCACTGGCCACTCCGTGACTCACTGATGTACAAAGAGACAACCCACCGAATAAGCAGGTCACAGGGTCACTGGAGGACAAAAGGCCCACCAAGGCACCCACAAGGCACAGCTTAAGCTCGGGATCTGTGTGTCCTGTCATAGCTGCGAGGGACGCTCCTGCCCAGATGGCATACCCCATGCCTGGGCATTCAGGGTCCTGTCACTAAGACCTAACACGTGACACTGAAGGCAAGACAGACTCAGCAGCTGCTATGCTCAGACACAAAAATCATCACAACCTAAAGCCACCAACACAAACTCTGCTGGAAAGAGTGGTCACCGTCATGGCTGATAACACCACAAGCTAAGACCACCATGAATACAGAGAACAATGTTACCAACAAAGCCAACAAACATGTGCAAGTATACCTCAAGGCACATCAAACGTTATAATCAAAAACTGAAAACTAACACTTGTAACTGGAAAGAACAAAATGTTTCTTTTATGAATACATCTCATCTCAAAGTCCACTGTTTAGTTCAAGATAGCCACGTGAAGCCAAGAAAATGTCATCATTTTCTCAGCTTGGCTTCCTGTTCTACAATGAAAGACTTCAGAAATCTAGACATACTTATAAATCTAAATGCTTTTCATTTAGATCTATAATTAAGCCATAACCCCCTGCTAACACACATAAACAATTCATATTTGGAAATAAAAGTATCAAAACTTATACAATTTACAAATTTTCTTAATATTCTTCCCCACAGTGGATCTTTGCCAGCATTCTGTCATTTCTAATCTATAGCGTCAGATTGACAGTTAAACCGAACAAGAGCTAATGATTGTTGACAGGGGAAAGTAATCAGCACATCCATTCATTAGCAACCTGCTCACACATTTGTTGTCAATTATGAATATTTGCTTGGGCTAAACTCTGCCACCATCATAGGAGCCATAACCACCTGTAACCACGTGATATATTTGAAGAGGCAAGCTTCCGGCGTTTTGCAGCTGGGACTCAATAATCAAAACGTTCATAAGCTAACACTTGGGTCCCAGAAGAGTGGGGGACGAGATAACAAATGATTATCCTAGACAATGGAACTACAAGTCTCTGATTCATGAGTTTCCCAGTTATGTTTCTGGGCTGTATCCATCAGCTTTTGTTGAAAGCCATTTCACTTGCTATTTGGGAACATTTTTAGGGGACATTCAAGTACACAGTTGGACTTGTACATCGGCAGATACTGCAGGATTTGGGGGGGAACTCCAGACCCTACTACATGTAATGGACGCTGTCCGGTGCCCCGCCCAGATGCCCTTTAAGGGCCGCTGCACCCGTCCCTCAGCTGCTGTGACTAGAGGTAGCTAATGACTCACAGCTGCCCTCTTCTCCGGAGGCCTGCTCTCCAACAAACCCAAACCGTCTTGACCTGGAAGCCGTGTCCTCCCCACTTTAAAAAAGGAAAAATGAAATTCTGAATTTATTTCACCTCCACATCTTGAAATGAAGGTCGGGTAGTAAGATTTGTACAAACCGTGGTAATAGTTTCAACTTACATACGGAAATTAACATGTGTATTTTTCTGTAAGTGCACAATGGAGCCAGAAGCAGGGCTCATGTATATAGAGCTATATTTGTTAGTATGTATCCTTCAAAGTGAAATCTTAAACAAGTTAACAGTATATACTTCTTGTGCCGCTCATAAAACATATCAGCCAAAACTGCCTACCAGGTGGATATGAAATCTGAGTTTACTTTTACATGCATTCATAAATTACTATTTCAGTGCAACCAGGTGGTACTTGATTTCCAATAATGTATACTGTTTTGGTTTTGCCAGATATATATATAACTGTGGATCTCATGGTACCATATTACATTTTTCCACCAAGGACTTACCGAAATGGAGTACGAAGAGCAAGTTGCTTCTCTCGAGGGACAGCCAGCTCTGGGGGCCAGTTCATGCTCTGGAGCTTCCCATGGGGCCCAGCTGAAGATAGTCTCCCACGGAGACCACATTCCAGCTTAGTTTTCCTCCTTTGACCTGTCCTGGTTCTCTCACTCATCTTCTCCTGAGAGGACTCTGGAAAAAAAATCGCTTGAAAAAGAACCTCCATCTCAGCGTCTGCTCCTAGAAAGCCTGACACTAAGAACTTCTCCTTACCCTGGATGGGACTGTGCTCCTTCCAGGGCCTCCATGAGCCCTGAGTCCCACCCTTGAACTGGTTGCTATTTCCCAGATACTCGAAACAGGTGAGTCTTTCCGTTTGCCGTAGTCAACCCGTCTTCCCTACAGACTGGGCGATACCCAGCGCGAGGACTATGTCCCATCCATCCCTAGCACCTGGCACAGTTCTGGCAGAATTCCGCATCACAGCCCAGACCAACAAAATCCTTCTCAACCTTCCTTAGAAAGCAATTAGAAAAAGACTCAAAACACAACAGAAAAATAGGTGTAGGGTTTGAGTAAAAGCAGCCCACTGAAATGGAAATGGAGGCATACAAACATAAAAGATGCTCACCCTGGGGCTTCCCTGGTGGCGCAGTGGTTGCGCGTCCGCCTGCCGATGC
>NC_041220.1:19046825-19051749 GCF_002837175.3 Physeter macrocephalus
GGAGCGGCTGGGCCCGTGAGCCATGGCCGCTGAGCCTGCGCGTCCGGAGCCTGTGCTCCGCAACGGGAGAGGCCACAACAGAGGGAGGCCCGCGTACCACAAAAAAAAAAAAAAAAAAAAAAAAAAGATGCTCATCCTCCCTCATAATAAGTGAAATCTGAATTAAAACTACACTGAGATACCATTTTTCAATCATTAAATTGGGAAAAATCTGAAATATAGTTTTTTATTCTATCCATATATCCAGTCCAGTGATAGTGGGTTTTTTCTTCCCCTGTTACAAATAAATTGTTAGTCCAAGAAACACCCCTCTGGGATTCCACTGCTGGGAAATGAATCTGATAACGCTCTACAAAACCCTTTAGGGCTGTTGGTGAGAGGAGGGTGCAAACCTTAATTATTAACTTGAGCATCGACCTCCTCAGGAATGTTACATGTTATTTTATGTTCCTTCTCCAGGTCTTAAAGAACGTACTGCTTTTCTTATTTCCTCTGCTTATCCTACCCAGGCAAGTGTCCTTATTGCCATTTTTATCTATTTCTCACTTTTACCTGAAATCTTTTTTCTTCAAGACCACAAAATGTCTTGATAGCATAAGGGCCATACCCTTCAGTTTGCTATATATTTCCTATCCATCTTAGTGTAAAGTGGGATTAAATGGAGTATGCATTTTCCTCTATTATATTGTGCCTGGTAGTTAAGTGTATAGGTCCACAGATCTATGTGGTTTATTGCATGATTTTTTTTCAAATATTCGCTTCCTCTCTCTGCAGAAAGATTGTACCTCTTTGCCCCAGTAATGTCAAGTTTGGTCTTATAACTTGCATTGGTCAGTGAAATGTGAGCAGAAATGACATAGGCAACTTCCAGTCAGAAACTTTAGGATTTATCATGTGGTTCCAACCACCCTGTTATTTTCTCTACTGCAAGACCATCCCCAGATTAGCACATCTCAGGAATGGTTTGTTCCTTTAGCCTGGTCCTGGAGTAAAGACGAGATAGAGCAGAGACACGAAGGACATAAAATGTGAGTGAGAAATAGACCTTTGTGGTCTTCAGCCCCTGGATGTAGGAGCCATTTGCTATCGCAGTATAATCTAGCCCAGCTGACTGCTAAATCTATAAGCTCTGATGCATTTTATTATTATTATTATTTGTATCCCAAAGAGCACCTAGCATAATCCTTTGCCCATAATGCACATTTAACAAAAATTGGCTGAATGCATTTTCCTCTATTATGTTGTGCCTGGTAGTTAAGTGTATAGGTCCACAGATCTATGTGGTTTATTGCATGATTTTCTTTCAAATATTCGCTTCCTCTCTCTGCAGAAAGATTGTACCTCTTTGCCCCAGTAATGTCAAGTTTGGTCTTATAACTTGCATTGGTCAGTGAAATGTGAGCAGAAATGACATAGGCAACTTCCAGTCAGAAACTTTAGGATTTATCATGTGGCTCCAACCACCCTGTTATTTTCTCTACTGCAAGACCATCCCCAGATTAGCACATCTCAGAAATGGTTTGTTCCTTTAGCCTGGTCCTGGAGTAAAGACGAGATAGAGCAGAGACACGAAGGACATAAAATGTGAGTGAGAAATAGACCTTTGTGGTCTTAAGCCCCTGGATGTAGGAGCCATTTGCTATCGCAGTATAATCTAGCCCAGCTGACTGCTAAATCTATAAGCTCTGATGCATTTTATTATTATTATTATTATTTGTATCCCAAAGAGCACCTAGCATAATCCTTTGGCCATAATGCACATTTAACAAAAATTGGCTGAATATTATTTTTCTCTTCCTCTTTCATTTCCCTTCCCTTTCTTTTCTAAACAATTCCATCCAAAAGCCATTATAAGGGGCAGAGGAAGGTAGGCGTTTGGCAAAGGTGTGAAGAGGAGCTGTCATGACACAAAGCAGGGTGTCAGAGCCTGAGCAAGAGGAGGAGGCTTGGCCAAATCCGTAAATCTATTATGGATAGTGGGAGTCAAGTTCCTCACTATCAGAGAAGGGAGTTCCAAATATGGAAAGGGAGAAAATTAGAATAGATGTTGTTTGGTTGGACTGGAATTGGAGATATTAATGTGAACACATGGTTTTCAATATATGTAGATAGATAAATATAATTGTAAACATGTGTATATATATATATATATATAAATTGCCTAGTTCTTGAAAGGGCTTGGGAGTAGCAACTTCCCAATGGAAATGACCACACCCAGCACCAGGTCTTGGCTTTTAAATACTATTCTACACTAAAGGAATCAGGGATCCTTGGGAAAAGAGCTGATTCCAAAGCTGAGACAGGGAAAGTAAGAAATGAGCCTGGAATATCCTATTCTGCCTGCCATAACTAAGGAAGTGCTCAAAAAAAAAATGATGTCAAAAGGAAACAGAATCCAGTTTGAAGAGGCTGCTACTGGCTATATCTGAGTCAGAGCATCGAAATAAAGAATGAGAGTAATGAATTAAAACCCAGGAAAGGGCTTCCCTGGTGGCGCAGTGGTTGCGCATCCGCCTGCCGTTGCAGGGGAACCGGGTTCGCGCCCCGGTCCGGGAGGATCCCGCGTGCCGCGGAGCGGCTGGGCCCGTGAGCCATGGCCGCTGAGCCTGCGCGTCCGGAGCCTGTGCTCCGCAACGGGAGAGGCCACAACAGAGGGAGGCCCGCGTACCACAAAAAAAAAAAAAAAAAAAAAAAAAAAAAAAGATGCTCATCCTCCCTCATAATAAGTGAAATCTGAATTAAAACTACACTGAGATACCATTTTTCAATCATTAAATTGGGAAAAATCTGAAATATAGTTTTTTATTCTATCCATATATCCAGTCCAGTGATAGTGGGTTTTTTCTTCCCCTGTTACAAATAAATTGTTAGTCCAAGAAACACCCCTCTGGGATTCCACTGCTGGGAAATGAATCTGATAACGCTCTACAAAACCCTTTAGGGCTGTTGGTGAGAGGAGGGTGCAAACCTTAATTATTAACTTGAGCATCGACCTCCTCAGGAATGTTACATGTTATTTTATGTTCCTTCTCCAGGTCTTAAAGAACGTACTGCTTTTCTTATTTCCTCTGCTTATCCTACCCAGGCAAGTGTCCTTATTGCCATTTTTATCTATTTCTCACTTTTACCTGAAATCTTTTTTCTTCAAGACCACAAAATGTCTTGATAGCATAAGGGCCATACCCTTCAGTTTGCTATATATTTCCTATCCATCTTAGTGTAAAGTGGGATTAAATGGAGTATGCATTTTCCTCTATTATGTTGTGCCTGGTAGTTAAGTGTATAGGTCCACAGATCTATGTGGTTTATTGCATGATTTTCTTTCAAATATTCGCTTCCTCTCTCTGCAGAAAGATTGTACCTCTTTGCCCCAGTAATGTCAAGTTTGGTCTTATAACTTGCATTGGTCAGTGAAATGTGAGCAGAAATGACATAGGCAACTTCCAGTCAGAAACTTTAGGATTTATCATGTGGTTCCAACCACCCTGTTATTTTCTCTACTGCAAGACCATCCCCAGATTAGCACATCTCAGAAATGGTTTGTTCCTTTAGCCTGGTCCTGGAGTAAAGACGAGATAGAGCAGAGACACGAAGGACATAAAATGTGAGTGAGAAATAGACCTTTGTGGTCTTCAGCCCCTGGATGTAGGAGCCATTTGCTATCGCAGTATAATCTAGCCCAGCTGACTGCTAAATCTATAAGCTCTGATGCATTTTATTATTATTATTATTATTTGTATCCCAAAGAGCACCTAGCATAATCCTTTGGCCATAATGCACATTTAACAAAAATTGGCTGAATATTATTTTTCTCTTCCTCTTTCATTTCCCTTCCCTTTCTTTTCTAAACAATTCCATCCAAAAGCCATTATAAGGGGCAGAGGAAGGTAGGCGTTTGGCAAAGGTGTGAAGAGGAGCTGTCATGACACAAAGCAGGGTGTCAGAGCCTGAGCAAGAGGAGGAGGCTTGGCCAAATCCGTAAATCTATTATGGATAGTGGGAGTCAAGTTCCTCACTATCAGAGAAGGGAGTTCCAAATATGGAAAGGGAGAAAATTAGAATAGATGTTGTTTGGTTGGACTGGAATTGGAGATATTAATGTGAACACATGGTTTTCAATATATGTAGATAGATAAATATAATTGTAAACATGTGTATATATATATATATATATAAATTGCCTAGTTCTTGAAAGGGCTTGGGAGTAGCAACTTCCCAATGGAAATGACCACACCCAGCACCAGGTCTTGGCTTTTAAATACTATTCTACACTAAAGGAATCAGGGATCCTTGGGAAAAGAGCTGATTCCAAAGCTGAGACAGGGAAAGTAAGAAATGAGCCTGGAATATCCTATTCTGCCTGCCATAACTAAGGAAGTGCTCAAAAAAAAAATGATGTCAAAAGGAAACAGAATCCAGTTTGAAGAGGCTGCTACTGGCTATATCTGAGTCAGAGCATCGAAATAAAGAATGAGAGTAATGAATTAAAACCCAGGAAAGGGCTTCCCTGGTGGCGCAGTGGTTGCGCATCCGCCTGCCGTTGCAGGGGAACCGGGTTCGCGCCCCGGCCTGGGAGGATCCCGCGTGCCGCGGAGCGGCTGGGCCCGTGAGCCACGGCCGCTGGGCCTGAGCGTCCGGAGCCTGTGCTCCGCAACGGGAGAGGCCACAACAGTGAGAGGCCCGCATACCACGAAAACAAACAAACAAACAAAACCCAGGAAACAACATAGGAATTCATTACATAAATATCTAGATAGATAAATGGGGAAATTGAAAATTTGAGGAGGAACAGGGCATTTTACATAACCTCAAAGTACCACCCCTCAAAATACTCAACTATTAATAAAGACATAGTAGGGCTTTCCTGGTGGCGCGGTGGTTGCGCGTCCGCCTGCCGATGCAGGGGACACGGGTTCGCGCCCCG
>NC_041220.1:19051860-19053532 GCF_002837175.3 Physeter macrocephalus
TGAGCCTGCGCGTCCAGAGCCTGTGCTCCGCGACGGGAGGGGCCACAACGGTGAGAGGCCCGCGACCACAAAAAAAAAAAAAAAAAAAAAAGACATAGTAAACTTACATTGGAGAAGCCTGGCAACCACCATCCTAACCACGTGATCATGGTTAGTATCACCAGTAATGGAACAAAGTATTATAAAATGTGTGCCCTAACAGGCTGCAGTGAGCCACACAGGACCACTTCTGTGAGATCCCTGCCAAAGAAACATAACCAGAATCTACGCATGAGGCGGCATCAGACAAACTCAAACTGAGGGATATTATAAAAAATGATTGGCCTCCGATCTCCAAAATTCTCAAGGTCATGAGAGTCAAGGGAGGACTTCAAAACTATTCCAGATTAAAGGTGATGAAAGAGAAATGACAACTTGGAAGGCAGAGATTTGGAGGGATGCAGCCATACGTCAAGGAATGCTGGCAGCCATCAGAAGCCGGAAGAGGCAAGGAATGAATTGTTCCCTACAGCCTCTGGAGGGAGCACGGACCTGCTGACACCCTGAAGCTCGTTTTGGACTTCTGTGGAAGAAAGTATTTCTGTTTCAGTTTATGGTAATTTGTTACAACAACCATTGAAACGAATTCGGAATCATTCCCTAACACTTAAAGTCACCACGGTAGAGATGATGGCTGATCACGAAGTAGATGTTGGCATAGCTGGCTACTCTCCATTACCAATGAATTGAAGCAAGATTGGGGATATTCAACATTTCCCGTATCATCATGATTGAAGATCCAAGGAAAATCACAGATCTAGTACACTGTTAAAGTGGCTTTATCTTTAAAAAGAAGGCTAACAGTAAAATAGTTAATATTCCTGAAGAGGTAGATGTCCTTGTTAATAATTAAGGATTGTACTCTCCTTTCATCCACAGCTTGAAATGGTTTTGCAGCCTTATTAAATTTATTTCCCAGTAGTCGAATGCCACAGGGGTATCACTTGATCTAACAATTCAGCTGTAGCAGGGTGTATTAGTCAGGGTTATCCAGAGAAACAGAAGCTACAGGATGTGTATATATATAGAGAGAGAGATTTATTTTAAGAAATAAGCTCACATGATTTGGAGGCTTAGCAAGTCCAAAATCTGCAGGGTAGGCTGGCAGGCTGGAGACTCAGGGAGGAATTGCAGTCTGAGTCCAAAAGCAGTCTGCAGGCAGAATTCCTTCTTGCTTGGGGAAGTCAGTCTTTTTCTATTAAGGCCTTTATATGATTTGATAAGATCCACCTACACTATGGAGGGTAATCTGCTTAAGTTAAAGATTTAAGTTTTTTTAATACTTTAATTTTTTAACGGAAGTATCGTTGATATACAATATTATATGTTACAGGTGTACAATATAGTGATTCATATTTTTTAAAGGTTACATTCCATTTATAGTCATTATAAAATGTTGCTATATTCGCTGTTTTGTACAATATATCCTTGTAGCTTATTTTATACCTAACAGTTTGTACCTCTTAATCCCTTACCCCTGTATTGCCTCTCCCCACTGGTAACCACTAGTTTGTTCTCTAAATCTGTGAGTCTGCTGCTTTTTTGTTATGTTCACTAGTTTGTTTTATTTTTTTGATTCCACATATAAGTGATATCATACAGTATTTGTCTTTCTCTGTCTGACTTATTTCAC
>NC_041220.1:19053628-19057976 GCF_002837175.3 Physeter macrocephalus
CTGACTTACTTCACTCTGTATGACAGACTCTAGGTCCATCCACCTCACTACAAATAACTCAATTTCATTTCTTTTTATGGCTGAGTATTATTCTATTGTATGTGTGTGTGTGTATATATATATATATATATATATATATATCACATAAACATTCAAATGTTAGTCTCACTAAAAAAATACCTTCACAGAAACATCTAGAATAACGTTTGACCAAGTATCTGCATACTGTAACCTAGCTAAGTTGACACAGAATATTAAACTTCACACAGGGAAAAAAGAACCCACTGTCATTGGGTTGGGCATATGCACAGAATGAGAGCTCACCTTTTTGGATTCAAGATCATTCACTTTCATCTCGTGTCATTCAGTAATGTATACACCTTTATCTCATTTTTTTTCCCCTGGTTTTCATTTTCAGGAGGAAAAGCAGCCTTGAGCATCATCAAAGCTTGGGACTCATTTTGCCACCTGGCAAATGCATTTTGTAACCATCTCACTAGCATAAAACATGTGGGAAAGTATCTTACTAGGTATTCATGGAGTGAGAAGATCTAGGCCCATCTGCTTTACAGACCTGAATCAAGAAAGGCTACTCTGAGGACCCGGTCTTAAGGGTGCTAGAGAAGAGACCTAAGACATAAGGATGTTTTCACCTAAAAGTTTTGGACTTATTTTATTTAGAACAGTCTAACCCATTCACTATAGAAAACAAAAGATCAGAGTTCAGCTGTGTCAGGAATCAACTACAAATTACTCATTCTGTTTCAGAAGATGATGTAATTTCTTCTGCCAGGGAGAGAAATGACACTCACCTTGGATCATGTGGCCACGAGCAGGAAAACAGAAGTCCATCCTTGACGGATCTGAGAAATGTCTCTTCCCTCATGCCTTCCTAGTTCTTTGGTTTCTTAGGAATATCAGCTGGGAAAGGATATGTATCGCAAGCAAGAGAATCAGGGGGATTGTGAACTGAGCCTGTCAATAACACAATAATGATGAATTAAATCCTATTTTGTACCAGATGCTGTCCTGGTTACCACGGAGACAAGATGACAAAACATGGCCCTTGATCCTCAGTCTAGTGGGAGCAACAAATAAATGAGTCACTGTGGTGCATGAGGGAGAGAGCTACAGGCAAAGAGGTGACAGAAACAAAGGAGGGAGTGACTAACTCTGAGGGTCTAGGAAGACTTCACAGAGGAGGTGACCTTTGACCTGTACCTTGGAAGATGCTTAAGAGTCTAGCAGGAGGAATAACAGGAAACAGAGGATTCCAGAAACTGGGAGTTAATTTTTTGTTTATTTACTTACTGGTTTTATTACTGATTATTAAAGTACTGAAGATTCACTTAGAAAATATGGAATATACCAAAAAATTATAAAGAAGTAAAAAAAAAACCAAAATGACCATAACTTTAATATATAGATGTAATACAGCAGCAATAATTACTCTGCCATAATTCCTTATTTTCTTTTTCTATTCATTTTAACATAAAATTGTATTTATTCTATAGCTATAACTTTGTATATTGTTTATTCTCAAAACATGTTCTATCATTTAAAAACTTGGTAAACTAATATTTGATAGCTTCCTGAAATTTCACCAAGCACATTTATCACGATATTTGTAAGCACTAGTTTACTGTGGATTTCTGTGCTCCAGGTTTTCATTCATATAAGGCATGTCTTTGTGTGTAAACTTTTGTCATATTTTAGAAGTGGAAACCCTAGGTTAAAGTATTTGAACATTATTAATGCTCTTGATTACTAGCCATATTGTTTTCTAGGACGGTTGCAACAAATTATCACTAACAAAGTTGGAAAGTGCCTTTCTTACTAAACTATCAACTTTGCATAGAATTTTTTAAAATAGATTTTAGCATGCATTCAGTAAAGTGCACTAATCTCAAATGTATAGCTACTGGAATAGTATCATTTATTACCTATTTGATAATGTAATAGGTAACATTTTTGTTTCTTTTAAAAAATATGTATGTTGTATTTGTATTTGTCATATTTGCTGTAAATACTTTTCCCAGCTTGTTGTTTCTTTCCATTTTCTTGGTGATGTTTTCTGACAATCAAACATTTTATTGTTTGTGTTGTCAAGTTTTTCTGTCTTTTCTTTTGAGATGTCTGTCAAGTAGAATTCAAAACAGTTTTAGATTTTTTTGAGACTTCTTCTTTGACTCATGGGTTATTCAGAAGTGTGTTGTTTAATTTCCAAATATTTGGAGGATGATCCAGCTATGTTTCTGCTACTGATTTCTAGTTTAATTCCATTGTGGTGAGAACATTCTTTGTATGATTTCTAAGTTTGTTAAGGTGTGTTTTGTGGCCTGTCTTGGTGAATGTTGCATGAGCTTAAGAAGAATGTGCGTTCTGCTGTTGTTGGATAGAGTGGTCTGCAGGTGTCGATGAGATCCAGTTGCCTGTGCCCGCTTCGGCAGCACAGATACTAAAATTGGAACGATACACAGAAGATTAGCATGGCCCCTGCGCAAGGATGACACGCAAATTCGTGAAGCCTTCCATATTTTTGTCTGTCATACAGAGTGAAGTAAGTCAGAAAGAGAAAAACAAATACCATATGCTAACGCATATATATGGAATCTAAAAAAAAAAAAAGTGGTCATGAAGAACATAGGGGCAAGACGGGAATAAAGACAAAGAGCTACTAGGGAATAGACTTGAGGATACGGGGAGGGGGAAGCGTAAGCTGGGACAAAGTGAGAGAGTGACATGGGCATATATACACTACCAAATGTAAAATAGATAGCTAGTGGGAAGCAGCCGCGTAGCACAGGGTGATCAGCTCGGTGCTTTGTGACCACCTAGAGGGGTGGGATAGGGATGGTAGGAGGGAGGGAGACACAAGAGGGAAGAGATATGGGGATGTATGTATATGTATAACTGATTCACTTTGTTATAATGCAGAAACTAACACACCATTGTAAAGCAATTATACTCCAATAAAGATATTTTTTAAAAAGTTAATGTAAAATTAAATGTAAAAAAAATTAATGTAAAAAAAGACCTAAATGTAAAAGGTAAAACTATAAAACTCTTAGAAGAAAACATAGGCATAAATCTTCATCACTTTGGATTAAGCAATTGTTTATTCAATATGTCACCAAAGCACAAATGACAAAAGAAAACATAGACAGACTTCATCAAAAATTATAACTTTTGTTCTTCAAAGAAGACTATAAACAAAGTGTAAAAACAGCACAAGGAGTGGGAGAAAATATATGTAAATCACACCTATGATTAGGGAAATGTATATTGAATATAAAAGAAGTCTTACAATTCAGCAACAAGACAAAAATAACCCCAAAAAAACAGATCTTGGTTTCTAATACCATTGTTTAACGGTATCAATAAAAGGAACAGGATTCCTTGATTCTAGGACTGATGCAAGAAATATACAAGATGAGCGTGGAATATCTTATAGTGCCAGAAACTAAGGAAGTGCTCAAACACACACACACACAAAATGGTAGGGATATATCAAAGGGATTCAGAAACCAACTGAAAGAGCTCCTGATGGCCTAGGTTAGAATAATTTGAGCAATAAGAAAGTAGCATTGGATTATAAACCAAAATATAAAATAAATATCCATGAGTCCATAAGAATATGAATAAATGGATAAATAAATAATGAAAAAGAGACAAATCTTCCATGCAGAAGAATTCCAAATAATTTATGTAAATATTCTACCCTCAAGAGATGACATATAACTTCTTAGGTATGGGTTGTGCATAGTGACTTCCTTGCAAAGAGTACACTATGGAAAGAGGGATGAAAGAAAGTGTATAAACACTGCCTCAGCCAGGTGATCAAGATCAACATCAACAATGATAAGCCATGTCAATAGTGTGTGATGAAAACAGCACTTTACCACTCTGGTCCTCCTCCCAAAAACACACAACCCCAGGCTAACCATGAGAAAAATATCAGAAAAGCCCAATAAAAGGGCATTCTGTAAAATACTTGACCAGTCCTCCTCAAAATTGTCAAGGTCATCAAAAACAAGGAATGTCTGAGAAACTGTCACAGACAAGAGGCGTCTAAGGAGACATGACAGCTAAATGTAATGTGGTACCATTAATTGTAACAAATGTACCATACTAATGTAAAATGTTAATAATAAGGGAGGCTAGGTACAGGGTATATGGGACTATCTCTCTGAACTATCTTCACAATTTTTCTGGAAATCTAAATATGTTCTAAAAAATGAAGTTTATTTTTTAAAAGACACAATAAACAGGGGCTTCCCTGGTGGTGCAGTGGTTGCGCGTCCGCCTGCCGATGCAGGGGAACCGGGTTCGCGCCCCGGTCTGGGAG
>NC_041220.1:19058160-19071882 GCF_002837175.3 Physeter macrocephalus
GGGCCTGCGCGTCCGGAGCCTGTGCTCCGCGACGGGAGAGGCCGCAACAGTGAGAGGCCCGCGTACGGCAAAAAAAAAAAAAAAAAAGACACAATAAACAAAGTTTAAAAAAACAAATAACCCCATTTTAAAATGGGAAAAGATTTGAATAGACATTTAGCCAAAGGAGATATGCAAATAGCCGATAAACACATGAAATGATGTCCAACACCATTATTAGTCTATAGGGAGAAGAAAATTAAAATCACAGTGAGATACCACTTCACACCCACTAGGATGACCATAATCAAAAGATACACAGTAACAAATGTTGGCAAGGATTTGAAGAAATTAGAACCCTCACACATTGCTGATGGAAATGAAAATTATGCAGCATATTTAGGAAACAATTTGGTAGTTCCTCAGAAAGTTAAACATAGAGCTACCATATGACCTAGCAATACCCCTCCTAGGTATATACCCAAGAGAAGTGAAAATGTCTGTCCATATAAAAACTTGTACACAGATGTTCATAGCAGAATTGTTCATAATAGCTGAACCATGGAAACAATCCAAATATCCATCAACTGATGAATGGATAAACTAAATGTAGTACATCCATACAATAGAATATATCCATACAATTCAGCTACAGAAAAAAGAATGAAGTATTGATACATGTGAGTACATGAATGAACCTTGAAAACGTTATTCTAAGTGAAAGAAGCCAGACACAAAAGTCTATATATTGTATGATTCCATGTCTATGAAATGTCCAGTATAGATAAATCCATAGAGACAGAAAGTAAATTAGTGATTTCCAGAGGGCGGGAAGAATGGGAAATGGGGAATAACTGATAGTGGGTAGAGTTTCCTTTGAGAGTGATGAAAAATTTCTGGAATTTGATGTAGCACAACTCTGTGAATACACTAAAATCTACTGAGTTTTACCCTTCAAATTAATAAAGTAAGAAAAATAAGATTCAAGCCATACTATGAACTGTCTTCACCATTTTTCTCCAAAGAAAGGAGAAAGACATGTCATATGACACATACTTATAGGGAAACAAAGGCACCAAGCAGAGAGCCAAGCTGCCATCATCTTGACCAGCAATTATTGGGCACCTGCTTTAGGCAGGGCCTGTAAAAGCCATGTCCCTGCAGAAGGTAATGCAGGAAAAGGCAAAGAACATTCTCTCCCTTCACTGAGTGGGAATTCCAGGATAAACGCAGGTCACATCTATTAATATAAAACAACTAATGGAAGCTGGTTTAGCTTTGACCACTGATTTAGAAAGCTACAGGCTTGTTATGGTTACCTGTATCAGAAGTGGCTGTGAATGCAGCTGAAAACCTAGACTAGGTCACCATTTCCATAGCTACACAGAGTAGTCCCCATTTCCATGGGCAAATGAAACAGAATACCAGATGCCACATTTGAGCAACAAAGACCCACAACAAATTATGCTTTTAATGTTTTTTGTAAGTACAAAGTACCAATGCTTAGAGTGAGTCTTTTTTTTTTTTTAATTGGAGAGAGAAAGGAGGCTACCTGATTTCCCAATTCTCAGGAAAGCGATATGATCAGAAAAGAGGAGCAGAACATAAAAGCTATGTAAGAGGGGACTTCCCTGGTGGTGCAGTGGTTAAGAATCCACCTGCCAATGCAGGGCACACGGGTTCGAGCCCTGGTCCGGGAAGATCCCACATGCCGAGGAGCAACTAAGCCCGTGCGCCACAGCTACTGAGCCTGTGCCCTAGAACCTGGGAGCCACAACTACTGAGCCTGTGTGCCACAGCTACTGAAGGCCACACTCCTAGAGCCCGTGCCCTGCAACAAGAGAAGCCACTGCAATGAGAAGCCCACGCACCACAACGAAGAGTAGCCCCCGCTCGCTGCAGCTAGAGAAAGCCCGCGTGTAGCAACGAAGACCCAACGCAGCCAAAAATTAATTAATTAATTAACAAAATGACCTCTTTGCCTCTTGGACACTGACCAAATGGAAAAATGGAGATACAGCTCAGAAGCTTTCACCTTGACTCTTTGGGACCAGAGAGGTCTAGATTTTAAGACTACTCTTAAATGCTAAAAATATATATATGAGGTTTGTTTACTTTGTTAGTTTTTATACAGTTTTCTACTCATGTTTCCATATTTTTGATAGATTCTGAATTGTCAAACCAGGCATATTTTTAAAACAGGTATTATAAAGAGGTAATGAGAGGGAGCCAAGGAAAAGGTCACCAACTCACAGTGACACTGAAAGTAATGTTTCAAAGAATAATTGACTCAAAGTCCTTCCTTGCTGGGCAGGCAAAGGCTGAGGCAATGGTGAGAGACGTTTAACGTACCCAATTCAAAAAGGACATTTAGGACGACCATCCCTGCCATGCCCTCCCTCCCTGCCCTCCCTCGCATCCTCCGACTCCTGCCATGGAGGAATTGGCCTTTTCCTGAATGGCTTTACTGTATTTGAAGGGGTATTATATAATTTTGGTTCTGAGTTTTCCAGTTAGGATAGAGGAAGCAAGTGAACAAATTGGGTGTCAATGAAGGGGGGGAAAGGAAAAGGGAAAAGATGGTAAGAGAAAGTGTAAAAGAAATAATGAGGGATTTTAAAAAACCAAACCAAACAAACTAAACCCACCTCTTCTCTCAGACGCTGCAGCCTAGAGGCGGCTTCTGAAGCACTCCCTCAGCCATGCACATGTACCTGCCAGGACCCCAGCCTCCCAGGCGAGGAAGACCCTCACACTCTATCAGAAACAGTGGCTGTTCCCACGAGTATTGTAATAAAATTGTTCCTTGTCCATGTGAAACTGAGGAAAAAGGGAGCAACGCACTTAACTTTTTATGAAGCTAAAATGGAAATAACTCTTTTATTCTGATGTTATGCCCTTTTGAAATTTGTGATGTTAAAATGTTCTTTTTTTCACCTTATGGAGATAGGAGATGCTGGTTCTTTTCTTGTTTGCTTGTTTTTAGGGGGGTTTCTTGCTGGTCACTTTTAAACTTCCAAGGGGGAAATACATTATTCGGGATCTTCTACATTTGCCTGATTATACAACTTTTTCACTGAAAAGCACTTAATAGAAACTATTTTTCCATTTACTGTTTTTTTCTATTTTTCTATTACCTACCTTTGTTAGTTGCTTTCATTTTGCCCCATTTGGCAAGATTAAAAGGTTGGGAAACTTCCCTCCCCAATTTTAGAAATATATATCTTACTGACCCATTAAATACAATAACCTGAGAAACACTGATCTAAAATGTCTGCCAAAGGAGCACCACAGGAAGTGGAATCCAGTGTCAAGAAAATGTGTTCAAAACAGATATAATTATGGTTACAATGTACTTCAAATGAATACCAAAAATAACAGTGGAGCAGCTTAGCAGGTATAAAAATAATCCTTTAAAATTGCAAATGATGTGCAAACATGTCACTCTTCAAAAAATGTGGCAGGAAGAGTTAATGGAAAATCTATTTATTATCTGGGGACGTCCCTGGCGGTCCAGTGGTTAAGACTCCATGCTTCCAATGAAGGGGACACGGGTTTGATCCCTGGTGGGGGAACTAAGATCCCACATGCCACGGTGCAGCCAAAAAAACACAAAAGTCTATTTGTTATTAAAGACTGCTGGCCTCATAAATCTTTTTCTTGCTTTAATAGTTTTAACAATCATCCTTTTAAAGAAACAATTTACTTTTAAAAAAAATGTTTATTGGAGTATAGTTGATTTACAATGTTGTGTACAGCAAAGTGAATCAGTTATATATATACATATATCCACTCTTTTTTAGATTCTTTTCCCATATAGACCATTATAGAGTACTGAGTTGAGTTCTCTGTGCTATATAGTGGGTCCTTATTATTTATGTAGCTTATATATAGTAGTGTATATATGTCAATCCCAATCTCCCAATTTATCCCTCCCTCCCTTACCCCCAGTAACCATAAGTTTGCCAAACAATTTACTTTTATTTCAACAACTTCAGTAAAGTCAGAGCAAAATATTAATGTAAAGTCTAAACTTGTTCATTCCTATGGTCAGAAAAATTATATTTTACCCATAAATGGTAATAATGTCAGTAATGGCATAAGTCTCCATGTGTCTGTTCTGACATACTTTAGGATTCAAGTCTACATTACTAAAAATTTGTAAGCCCATTTACCTGCATCTCTTACTCCCTGGACAAATTTCTGAGACAGTAGACTTAAAGTCTGATACCGAGATGTGAATATGGTCCCTAAAGGATTAGAACAATGGCCTGGATATCATTATAGAATCATGGTATTTTTCAGAAATTTCTTGGTTCAGCATTTCTCAATAGTGTTTCTATTAAGCGCTTTCAATAAAGGAGTTGTACAGTCATGCAAGTTTAGAAGATCCTGAATAATGTATTTCTCCCTTGGAAATTCACAATACACACTAGCACACTAAAGGTTCTAAGAAGCCCTGCCCTAAAAAAACCTCTTCAGCTTGGTTTAATACAGTTTTCCCAAACTTTCTTTAGCATTTAACATTCATGAATGGAACACACTTTGAGAAACAATGATCTAATTCAGGGTATATTATTGGTTGTAAAACTAGGACCAGAGAAAGGTTAAGAGACTTTGTTCAAGATTGCCCAAGAAAGTAATAGCCATCAGGACCAGAAACCCAGGTTCCCCCAATATTCTATTATGACATGCTGCCTTTGTTCGGCCTCATAAAAACTTTGGAAATTATTATGGAAAACCTGTTATGAAAGTGAAACAGAGAAAACCCAGGTGGATACAAAGTGCATTCTTATAAATTTCCATTCCTTTCCAGTTGATGTTATCAGAACATTTTTAAAACTTGGAGGTGTGTGCATAAATGGGAGGCTTGTAATTGGTGAATGGTGTAGAGAAATTGCTTTTTCTTCAGGCTACTGTTTTTCAGATTATGTTTGAATGCATGAAAATTTAGGACAAAGATGTTAGCTTCTAAGTAACACACTGAAGCCCTCTGTATTTAAGGATCAAGATATAATGGGTTGAGATAGTATGAACTTGGATACTCTGTGTCATAGATTATGTATTTTGGACATTTATCTAACAACTATCCTTAGAATATAAAATAATACACTATACAACAGCAGTCCCCAACCTTTTTGGCATCAGAGATTGGTTTCGTGGAAGACAATTTTTCCACGGACGGGAGTTGGCGGGGGGTTGGCGGGGGGATGGTTCAGGAGGTAATGCAAGTGATGGGGAGCAATGGGGAGCGGCAGATGAAGCTTCGCTTGCTCACTGGCTGCTCACCTCCTGCTGTGCAGCCCGGTTCCTAACAGACAAGGCACCTTTCCACGGCCTGGGGGTTGAGGACCCCTCCTATACAGTGTAAGCACTCCACAAAACCTGTTCATGTTTATTTAGTAATCCCTAATACCTTTTTTCATTTAGAAATTTCTAAACTTTAATTTAATAAACCTCCATTTAAAAAAATATTTTTTAAATGTTTGAATAATTGTCATGTGGCATTACTGTCTCCTATCAGTATAGAATTAGTCACATACTTTCTATTACTTTGGAATATTGTGAGATGGTTAATTATAGTGTACCTGAATGATTTCCAGTAGTCCCTTGAAAAAGGCCTCAGTGATCCATTTTGTACCAATGGGTTAAGAAAAGCAAAATAAACATACTTCCAATTTCATAGTTCTTTTTTTCTGTGTAAAAACCACTTTTTAAAAGAGATAGTCATTAAGAAAGATTTGTAAGGGGGTAGGGGCAGTATAGGGGTAGGGGATTAGGAGATAAAAACTATTATGTATAAAATAAGCTACAAGGAACAAGGACCTACTCTATAGCACAGGGAACTATATTCAGTATCTTGTAATAACCTATAATGGAAAAGAATCTGAAAAATAATATATATATACACACACACATATAAAACTGAATCACTTTGCTGTACACTTGAAACTCTGTAAATCACAATACTTCAATAAAAAAATAAAATAAGGTACAAGGTTATAGTATACAACACAGGGAATATAGCCAATATTCTATAATAACTATAAATGGAGTATAACCTTTAAATATTATGAATCACTACATCGTACACCTGTAACTTACATAATATTGTACATCAACTATACTTCAAAAAGAAGTTCCCCTGCATCGGCAGGCGGACGCGCAACCACTGCGCCACCAGGGAAGCCCTGTAAATGTTTTTTCTAATTAATTTTTATTAGAATATAGTTGCTTTACAATGTTGTGTTAGTTTCTGCTGTACAGCAAAGTGAATCAGTTATACATACAACTATATCCCCTCTTGTTTAGATTTCCTTCCCATTTAGGTCACCACAGAGCACTGAGTAGAGTTCCCTGTGCTATACAGTAGGTTCTCACCAGTTGTAAATGTTCTTAAGAAACACATCTCCAAATTAACCCACATAAAAATCTTGTAATGGTCAGAGAATAGAACTTCAGAATAGTCTTCATCTAATTCATATAATTAATGACAGAAGTGGTTAGTGACACTTTGTTTCAAAAATGTGCAACTTAATATTCGTAACTTATAGCCCTCCTTTTTTTTTCTTTTAATTTTCTTTATGAGAACAATTTTTTTTCCCCACTGAGACTATATTTACTTATTAATATTTATTTATTTTGTCTGCACTGGGTCTTAGTTGTGGCGCACGAGATCCTCACCATGGCATGTAGACTTCTTAGTTGCAGCATGCATGTGGGATCTAGTTCCCTGACCAGGGATCAAACCCGGGCCCCCCCGAATTGGGAGCACGGAGCCTCAGCCACTGGACCACCAGGGAAGTCCTGAGACTATATTTAAATTACAGAGGAAGAACATGTTAAAATTTCTTTATAGCCTCATGTCACTTCTCTGTTTATTGTACACTCCACCTTCAGAATCCTGTCCTTGTTCTTCTAAACTTCTGTTGCAGGCAGAATTCTAATGTCCTCCATGGTCTCTGCCCTCTAATGGTTTCCCCATTATTATATAAGTTACATAGCAAAAGGATTTGACAGGTGCAATTAAGTGTATTAATCCGTAGACCTTAAGCCAGAGAGAGGATCTAGGAGGGCTTAACCTAATCACATGAGCCCTATAAAAGCATAGAGTTTTCTCCAGCTGGTAGTAGAAGTAGGAGTCAGAGAGATTCCAAATATGTGAAGGATTTGACATGCCATTTCTGCCTTTGAAGATGGAGTGGGCCATGTGGTAAAGAATATAAACAGCTTCTGGGAGCTGAGAGCAGCCCCCAGCTGACAGCCAGCAAGGAAATGGGAATGACAGTCCTACAACCACAAGGAACAGAATGCTGCCAACAACCTGAAAAGGCTGGAAGAGGATTCTTCTCCAGAACCTCTAAGATAAGAGCCCAGTCCAGCCTATACATGAGTTCTTAAAAAATATGTTAAAGAAATCTCTACTAAATCTTATGATATTAAAATTTTTTTTAAAGTCAAGAATGTCAAATTTTGTAAAATGCCTGTACACATCTGCAAAGACACTCCTATCATTTCTCTCCTTTATCTGTTAATCTGGTTAGCTATTATTGTTGCCTTAGTAATCTTCCTTGTATTCCTGGTATGAATCCAATGAGGGCATAGACTGTTACTGCATTAATTTGCTACTGGATTCTAATTGTCCTTTATGGGACAACCTGGGTAATCTTAGGGAGAAGAGAAGGTTAATTTCACTTTGGTCTCCTATAGGAAATCTCTTAAGGCATAGGCAGCTGCTGAGGTTATTTTATCACTTTTTCTGTTTTTCTACTGTAGAATAAGTTATAATACTATGTTCATTACAGATGTGGAAAAGTAAAGTAATCAACAAGCAGGGGCCATCCATAATGACAATACACCAAGTATAACAGCCAGCCTCCAAACTGGCCCCCAATGATCACTGCCTCGTGGTATACATGACCTTGGGTAGCCTCCTCCCATATTAGGTAGCCATAGGATATTGCAAAAAATAATAGGTCGTGATTTCTAAGCCTAAGTCATAAAAGATCTTGCAGTTGCAGCTTCTGTATTGTTCTCTCTCGAATCACTTGCTCTGGGGGAAGGCAGGTGCCATGCTGTAAGGTCATGCAAGCAGCCCTATGGAGAGGCTTACATAATGAAGAGCTAAAATCTCCTACCAACAGCCATGTGAATGAACCATCTTGGCAATGGATCCTTAAATCCCAGTGAAATTCCAGATGACCACAACCACAGCCAATGTTTTGCCTGCAACCTCATGAGACATCCCAAGCTAAACCATCCAATTAAGCCACTCCTCTATTTTTGACCCACAGAAACTATACAATAATAAATGTTTGTTTTTTAAGTCACTGAGTTTTGGGGTCATTTTTTTACTCAATAGATAACTAATACCAAGTTTCATATAGTTTTCTCCCAACAGAATTGCTGAAAGATACCTCTCCAAAACCTTTCTCTCCTCATAATGGATCTTTTTCATTACTTTAACCAGACGATCAGTGCCTCACAGGACTTCCCTGGTGTCCAGTGGCTAAGACTCCACGCTCCTAATGCAGGGGGCCTGGGTTCAATCCCTGGTCAGGGAACTAGATCCCACATGCCGCAACTAAGAGTTCGCATGCCACAACAAAGATCCCGCATGCCGCAACTAAGACCCAGTGCAGCCAAATAAATAAATAAATATTTTTTTTTAAAAAAAGATAATTGCCTCTCACCCAGGCTGTGAAAGTGAGAGTTCCTCTTCCTGAATGATGGTCTGCCCTCACCATTTCCCTAATGACTATTTTCCCAAATAATGCCCATAAAGTGGGAAAAGCCTGGCCCAGAAAAAAATCATCCAGAAACCTAAATCTTAGAATACTTATTTCCCCGTGGTTATCCCTTTTTTCCTCTCTGTCAAGATATAAGTATAATGTGAATAAACTGTTAGAGAAAGGAGCAAATTGCCATTATCCTTGGTTCTGAGACATAATTATACTCTAAAGCATTTATCTCAATCTTTCTGAATAACCTAGAGTTTTATAAAATACAGGCCCTATGCCGAGGCCTCACTCTAATGGCTCTGATTCAGTACATCTGAAGTGAGACCCAGGAATCAGTGGGTTTTTTTAACTGAGAAGTTATTCTGATGATTATCCACTGTTAATTTGTCTTTTTACTAAAACCATATGATTTCCTTATTATGTTTATCTGTCTCCTCCCTCTGAAGTATAAGCTCTATGAAAGAAGATATTTTTGTCTATTTTGTTCACTGATGTATCCCCAGCAACTAAGTACTATGCCTGGCACATGGTAGGTAATCAATAAATGTTGAATAAACAATTATAAAAGTTGATGAGCAGTATGGGAAGAAATAGATCTGGGAATGCAACATGGAGTTTATAATTTAAAGAGTTATAGTAGGATAGACTTCATCGAGAAATGACTTGAGCATATAACAGAGTGTACCATATGAACATCTGGAGGAAGAGGGTTCCAGGCAAACGAGAAAGCAGTACAAAGATCTTGAGTCTGGGATAGTCCAGAAACATGAAAAAGACCAGAGTGGCTGAAGTGAAATGAGTAAGGAGAGGACTGGGAGACAGAAAATCAGAGGAGTAAATGGGGCCAGATCACGTATGATCTTATAGATACGAAAGAACTTTGGCTTTTATTTTAAGAAATGAAGAGCTGTTGCAGTGTTTTGAACAAAGCCATTGCATTTTTAAAAGCTCATTCTGGCTGTTTGTGTTGAGAATAGAATGTCGAGCACAGATGGAATTAGGGAGACAAGGCAGAAGTTAGGCTGAGCCTTATTGAAGTGACTTCAGGAAAAATTGGAAGAAAGAAATTGGATACAATGAGTAAACAGAGCCTTTTCAAGCTTTGCTGAAAAGGGGAACAGAGAAATGATTCAAGCAAAGGTTTTATGTTTTAAGATGGTAGACATAATAGTGTCATATTTGTATGCTAACAGAAATGACCCAATAGAAAAAAACATGGGTGGTTCCAAAACCTGGGATTCTAAACTCTAGGAGAGACAAGGAACCATTGACAGAGAGAGCAGAAGAGCAGGAAAAATATAAGGGGCTATTAAAGAACAATATGTAGACATGTAGACTCTAGCTTCAGATTGTAGCTACCAAAAAACCCATTTCCCTCTGAACATCTGAGAGTAGGGTAGCATATCTCCATCCCCTTCCACATAACAATTATGTGTCAGGAGAGAATAGTTTCCCACAGAAGTGAGAGATAGTTTGTCAACTTTAAGCTCCATGGTGGGGGTGGGTACTGTGACCCCTTAGTTCACATTACCACCTCCTTCAGTTCTTGATTTTCTTCTCTGGTAAACTGATGTGATTTATCTTAACATTTAAATCCTACCTCTCTACCCCACTGTAGCATATTGACTCATCAAGGCATCTGCTGTCTGCTTGCTCTCTTTATTTGCACATACCATAGCAGAATAAAATGGGTGAGTTACTTACCTGAATATCTTTCTGTTGGAGAAAGATGTGAATTAAATGGGTGAGTTACTTACCTGAATATAGCAGAATTAAATGGGTGAGTTGCTTACCTGAATATCTTTCTGTTGGAGAAAGAGGTGACCATCTAGATCAGGGTTTCTTAATCTCTGCAGACTGACATTTTCGGCTGGATAATCCTTTGCTGTCTGGTGCAGTGTAGGGTGTTGAGCAACATTCTTGGCCTGGACCCACTAGAAGTTAGAAGCACCTTCCTCTCTGTCCCACTTCCTGCCCCAGTTGTGACCAAAAGAATGTTCCAGACATTGTCAAATGTCCCCCAGGAAGTAAAAATCACCACCCCCTCCCAGCTGAGAACCACTGATATAGATGTAAAATTTCTCAATACATTATTAATAGATCCTGGTGGTGTCAATGATAAAACATGGGATAAAGCTGGGGCGTTGTTACCTATACCTTTATTCTGTGCTTTTGTCATAGATAGTCATTGTAAACCCTCCACTTCTTACCACTATTCTCAAAATGAACATTGTGGACCTGGTATAAAGCAATAACTTCACGCTCACTTTAAAAGCTGGTACATTTCCACACATGATTGGACTGGGGAGAATGAAGGAATGAGAATAGGTGAACTATGGACACTTAAAATACTATTGGTGAGATTTGGCCATCTGATGCTTTTCAAAATATTTGTTCAAGCACCATATAGATATTTTTTCCCCTATCAGCTGATTGCTGATAACATAAAATTGGCCTTATCTGCATTGGGTGCATAAATATGTATTACTCTGAGGTATCAAAAAAAATCAGGACCAGAAGAACCCAGTCAAGCTTGAGAAGAACTTATTTGAATTCAAGACATAGTACAAAGTTACAGAAGTTAAGACAGTGTAGGATTGGCACAGGATATACAAATAGACCAATGGAAGAGAATAGTCAGTAAAAGACCCAGTTTATGACAAATATCAATGCAAGTCTATAAGGGAATGAATAGCTTTGCAATAAGGGGTATTGGAACATGTGGATATTTTATGGAACAAAATGGAACTTGACCCCTACCAAACAAGGTATACAAAATTTAATTTGAGATATATCACAGTTCTAAATGTGTAAAACAATAAAGCTTTTAGAGTAAAACAAGAAAATTTCCTCAAGACAGTCCTAAATAGAACACAAAAAATACTAACCATAAAAGACTGACTTCATTAAAATTAAGAACCATACCCATCAAAAGACACAATTAAGCAAGTAAAAAGGCAAACCAGGGCTTCCCTGGTGGCACTGTGGTTGAGAGTCCGCCTGCCGATGCAGGGGACACGGGTTCGTGCCCCGGTCCGGGAAGATCCCACATGCCGCGGAGCGGCTGGGCCCGTGAGCCATGGCCGCTGAGCCTGCGCGTCCGGAGCCTGTGCTCCGCAACGGGAGAGGCCACAGCAGTGAGAGGCCCGCGTACCACAAAAAAAAAAAAAAAAAAAAGGCAAATCACAGACTGAGAGATCTTCATGACACATACATCCAACATCTCTAAATCAGTAAGAAAATGACAATAATCCAACTTTTTTTTTTTTTTTTTGCGATACACGGGCCTCTCCCTGCTGTGGCCTCCCCTGCCGCAGAGCACAGGCTCCGGACGCGCAGGCCCAGCGGCCATGGCTCACGGGTCCAGGCGCTCCGCGGCACGCGGGATCCTCCCAGACCGGGGCACGAACCCACGCCCCCCGCATCGGCAGGCGGACTCCCAACCACTGCGCCACCAGGGAAGCCCCAATCCAACTTTTTAAAATGAGCGAAAGTCTTGAAGATGTCTGTCACAAAAGAGGCTATTCAATGGAATACTACATAGTAATTTAATTTTAAAAAAAGCCTATTGATACTTGCAACAAAACAGATGAATATTACAGACATTAAGTGAAAGTAGTCACAACAGTACATACTGATGATGCATTTATATGAAGTTTAGGCAAAACAAATAATGATGGAAGTCAGAATAGTGATTACCTTTTGAGGGTGTGTTGACTAGGGAGGGGCATGAGGAAAGCCTCTGGAGAGATAAAATATTCCATAAATTTATATGGATGGTGGTTTCATGGGCCCTATAGAACACACAGATAACTCTTTTGAGGAGTTTTTCTGCCAAGCAGAGAATCAAGGCAGTAGCTGGCAGAGAAAGTGGGGTTAGGAGAAGTTTCCTAAAGGATGGGGAAATAACATATGTATATGCTGATAGGAATAATTAAGTAGTGAAGGACAATGATGATGGAGGGAGAATGCTGGTGAAATGTCCCTATGCAAGGTGGGAGAGGATGAGATGTTCTCCCTATGTGGAGGAAAGGGAGGTTCTGTAACAGCAGGAAAGATGCTAGACTACATGTGAGTGATGGTTTGGATCGTATAGTGTAGATGTGATGAGAGCCTAGGAAGTTCTTTTCTGATTGTTTCCATCTTCTCAGAGAATTAGGAAGCAAAACTGGCAGAGTGAGGATAGAGGAAGTGACTTGGAAATAGGGGAAAAGAGAAATGTGAAATAATCAAGAGAGTAGCACAGTGAATGGACCAAGGATCTATACTTCAACCGTGAGGTATCATTGAGGCCCACTTCAGGTCAGGGCGATGAAGTCAGTTAGTGTGGTGTGTTTTTCTCCAGGTAAGTCCATCTTCATAGGTGCAGGCACCTGAGGGGTACAACACTGGGTTTAACCAGCTTTGCAGTTTTGCCACAGAGTGCCAATTTTGTGAGTGAGATCATATATACCTGGGAATCTTATTTTTACCAGTTGGGGCATCATTAGTTCTACGTTCTTTCCATGGACAAAACTAGGAAATATTCTTAAATATTTTTAAATGAGTTCATATTAATATTTATAATCATATTTGATACTACAGGGATCTTTATGAACTTCCGGGTTTATATTTGTGTACCTTTTCTCTGGCAGTGAAAGTCTTGGGTCCTCATAATTCTATTAGTATCAGCAATAAAATTACCAGTGAAGTTTCAAGATTTCTTTGCAGTGCTTTTCATCCTTAGAATGTATCCCATTAAGGAAGTACAAATGGAGTATTATATTCAACATTCATTGGAATAATTATTTTCTCTGTATAGATCCTACCAAAATGAAATAAAAATAGGCCTTTTGATTGTTGGAGTTAAATTGGATATTTACATTTTATATTCCTTCTAAACTTAATTTTTAATATATAAAACACATTAGTAAGAGAAAATCAAAACTATAAAAATTACACTCATAGGGCTTCCCTGGTGGCGCAGTGGTTGAGAGTCCGCCTGCCGATGCAGGGGACGCGG
>NC_041220.1:19072168-19087111 GCF_002837175.3 Physeter macrocephalus
GGCCCGTGAGCCATGGCCGCTGAGCCTGCGCGTCCGGAGCCTGTGCTCCGCAACGGGAGAGGCCACAACAGTGAGAGGCCCGCGTACCGCAAAAAAAAAAAAAAATACACTCATATATAAATATGTATAATTCAATCACTTTGCTATACACCTGAAACTAACACAACATTGTACTATACTTTAATTTTTTTTAATGGTTAAAAAAAAGAAAAAAAATTATACTCAGAGAAGTCTTGCTCCCATCCTTCTCCTGTTCCCATGGCCTCTTCATCCCTTATAGGTAAACATTTCTTCACTCTGTAAAGAATTAAACATTTATCCTGCTTTTGGGGAAGAACTATTATTTATCTCCTGTTGATGAGGGAAAATTCTTCTTTATAGAAAAATGCCAGCTAATAAATGTAGGAGGAATTATTTAATTGGAAAAATCTTTTTGCAGTTCTTACTGAAATAATTAATTCAGACAGGATGTTAAAACCATTGGGTAAAGGTTTTTGAAGATGATATTGGCACAGAACCAAATATCACCCCACAGATTACTTGCTTATTGTAAAGGAAAAACATATCTTACAACTGATTGAGCTGGCATTATCATCTTAGCCAAGTGACAAACTTGACACTTTGTGCTCACTGATGGGATGCAATATTAAATATACAGCATTAACCATGAAGCATTCTTGCCAAGAAACGTTTACCATGTTTCCAGCCAAACCTTTGGGCTAAACCTCCAGTTAATAGGAATATGGGGGCTTCCCTGGTGGCTCAGTGGTTGAGAATCCACCTGCCAACGCAGGGGACATGGTTTCGAGCCCTGGTCCGGGAAGATCCCACATGCCACGGAGCAACTAACCCCGTGCGCCACAACTACTGAGCCTGCGCTCTAGAGCCCGCGAGCCACAACTACTGAGCCCATGTGCCACAACTACTGAAGCCTGTGTGCCTAGAGCCCGTGCTCCGCAACAAGAGAAGCCACCACAATGAGAAGCCCACGCACCACAACAAAGAGTAGCCCCTGCTCGCCACAGCTAAAGAAAGCCCGCGCACAGCAACGAAGACCCAACACAGCCAAAAAAAATATATATATATAGGAATATGGGAGTTAAAAGAACAAGTTAAACAATCAGACAAATCAAGAATGTGGGACATCTTACAAGACAACTGATCTGGTTTCTTCTAATGGCAATGTCAAAGAGGAAAAGTGGCAGAGCTGTTCTAAAGAGAGTAAATAAGACTAAATTTTAAAATGACATAATATTCACAAATAGTAAGGTATTCACACCAGGTACATAAAGTTCAACACTTTGCAATATTAAGTAACTTATTACTTATTATTACTCTTACAGTTGTGTATAAATAGTTGTAGAAATAACAAGTAACGTGTGAAGAGTGTTACTGATTCTTTACCTTAGCAACAAGATGGATGTTGAACATTAAAATTGCAACGAGTTTTATTTATAAAACCATTTAATAACATTTCATTAAAGTTTCAAAAAATTATTTAAATTTTATTTAAAATTGAGACACTAACTGTATTTATATTTTGCCTTTTAGCTTTAATAACTTTGAATATTTTAAGACAACTTTTTAAAACAAAAATAATTTTAATATTTATTTTAATTTCCATTTTTAATGAAATATATTTAAATATTATACACTTGGAATACATTTTTTATACTTTATGTTAGTGCCAACAGATATTGTGAGAAAATTCTTATAAGAATATAATTAATGATTTTGTTAAAATGAAAGCAAAACAAATGGAAAAGTTTCTTCAGAATAAAGATTTGAAAAGACAAGAAAAGACAAAAACAATGGAAGAATATCCAAATATACAGAGAATAGAATAAAAATAAGCAGCATTCCTGAAGGAGAGACCTGAACAAAAGAAACAGAAACATGATTCAAAGGCATATGACTTTATTACTCACCCAGACACTGCTGTTGAACACCCAGATATGTGCAATAATTAAATTCAGTCCTCTTTGATATTTTGTACTTTGTCATATAAAACCATAGTGCAACCCATCTTTTTCAATTTTATTGTAATACAAATTTATTTGCCAAGGTAAGAGGATGGAATATATTTTAAGTTTGTTATCATGATTCAAACATTTAAAATATTTAGACATATTATACATGGATCTCCATTTGAACTCTTGCCTTGGATCCTGTAAACATTAGGGGTGGGTCTGACTGCAATTTCAAATACCAAAATAATTAAGCAGTATCTATAAAGTTTTCAAAGAGAAAACTGCAACCCTAGAATGGTAAACCACTTATGTCTATTCAAGTTTCCTTCAACATGTAAAAAGAAACAGATGGGGCTTCCCTGGTGGCGCAGTGGTTGAGAGTCCGCCTGCCGATGCAGGGGACACGGGTTCGTGCCCCGGTCCGGGAAGATCCCACGTGCCGCGGAGCGGCTGGGCCCGTGAGCCACGGCCGCTGAGCCTGCGCGTCCGGAGCCTGTGCTCCGCAACGGGAGAGGCCACAACATTGGCAGGCCCGCGTACCGCAAAAAAAAACAAACAAACAAGCAAAAAAAACAGATGATTTCAGATGAGCTGAGAAGGCATCCATGAATCCTTGAAAAAGTTACATAAAGATGTCTAACAAATGACCCACAATTAAGAGCTCAAGATTGGGAGATTTCTGGGCAAACAGCCGTGTGAATGAGTTCCTACTGCTCAGCTCTTTCAACTCCAGCCCAAATACCAACCACTTCCCCCAAGTAGGCAGGTAGAGTGTATAAGCTAAACTTCGTCTGCTTAGATCTCTTCAGAAGACATTAAACTCCAGACTTTCCCTTTCAGGCCAGATAAAAACCTTGGGGTCCTGTAGAAAGAGCAAGAGCACTGGTGTGAGGATTGAAAAGCCCCTGATATATGATCATACCAAATCTCATTCCTTTTCACCTGTCTGGCCCTTAGGGATAGTGGGGAACGGACAAACTGACTGAATCCTTCCTGCCCCAGAATCAGGAGTCCAGAGAGCAGAGAGTTCTCAGTAGGGGATAAACAACCTTCTGGCTTGAGTGCCAGCAGGCTGCAAGACAGAAAACACCAGTGCCTCTCAGAACTAGTGGAGTTGCCCTGGAGGTACACCAGCAGCAGGGCTTGAGCCCTGAGCAAGGGTGGAACCCCGTGGAGGCAAAGGAAAATAACAAGGCCCCTAATCTGGCAGCCAGAGTGAGGAAGCAGCAGCATACCCAGAACTGAGATCACCTCCTGAAACAGAACTACTGGAGGGCAAAGCAGCGACCTTAAACATACAAAATGAAAGTGCTTAAGGAAATTTGATTACAAATCACAAACGATGGATTTCCATTTTTTTAATTAAGTAGATAAATCAAAGCGGAGTAAGGTCACTATTTAGACCTTGATTAATTAAAGGACAAGTCAGAGACCTACCTTTTTTTTTTTTTAATTTATTTTTTGGCTGCGTTGGGTCTTCGTTGCTGTGCGCGGGCTTCTCACTGTGGTGGCTTTGCTTGTTGCGGAGCACGGGCTCTAGGCACGCAGGCTTCAGTAGCTGTGGCACGTGGGCTCAGTAGTTGTGGTGCACAGGCTTAGTTGCTCCGCGGCATGTGGGACCTTCCCAGACCAGGGCTCGAACCCGTGTCCCCTACATTGATAGGAGGATTCTTAACCACTGTGCCACCAGGGGAGACCCAGAGACCTATCTTAAAACACTGAGCAAGCATGCAAAAAACGGGACTCGAGAGAAAAGATGACAACTGACCTGGACAGATCAAAAGGCATCTCTCATAAAAAAGTCACGGAGTGCCAGGAGAAATTAACAAAATATAGATGAAGGAAAAGCAATCATTAAATAAATTAATAAAAGAAAATATAAGCCTGTAGACTGAAGGGGTTAGGAGCCACAGTTAAGGTTGTTTGAGAAAATACACACCCTACATTAGCTTCATAAAATTCTCTATTACTTCAAGGATAAAATCATACAAGCTTCTAGGCTAAAAGAACAAAAGATTGAGAAAGAGAGAAAAAGAATCATCTTCCCATCCCACCCCCAAAAAAGATCAGTATTGGGTTTTTTTTAACAATGCAAGGTAAAACTAGTTTAGCTTCTTTCTTAATTAAATTTGAGTCTTTTCTTGAGTATTTTGGTAAGATGGTATAGAGAGATGGTAGATTTTCTGAATATTTCCCTTTCTGAGATTTTTTTTTTCACTCAGCAAATGAAGGATAACAGACACTTGTAGAATACATACTGTGCCAGGCATTGCTCTAAGCACTTTAAAAGTATTAACTCTTTTAATCCTCATAACAACCCCATGAGGTAGATACTGTTATAATCCCTATTTTATACATGAGGAAAGAAAGCACCAAGAGGTTTAAAAATTTGTCCAAAGTCACAAGCTGGTAAGTGGCAAAATCTTTCCTCTCTACTAATATCAGCCAATGTGCAATATAGTATTAAAAGTCATAAGCAGAATAAAGAGACACCTTATAGAAAAGGCAACTCATGCAGATACAATGGTCATAAATCTGTAAACACTAACACCATGAATAATTTTGACTTCAAAAAAATTCACAATTTGTGGATGAGAAAAAATACCATAACTCAAGTCATTAAATGATATACTTGTAAAAGTATTTGTAATACAAAACAAATAATTAAGTAATCTCATAGAAAACAATAGTAAAAAGCAACTTGACAGGAAAATGGACTATGGATATAAATATGCAGAAGAGTAAATATTAATAGGCAGAGTCAATCCAAAGACACATATGAAAATATTTTTAAAACACTACTATACAGAAAAGTATAAAGTACCAATGACATACTACTTTACATCTATCAGATCGTCAAGAATCAAGAGCCTCAGTTAACACCTTACTAAAGTCCTTACTATGGCTGACGAGGCCTAACCTAGCCTAGACTACCCCTTCTGACCTCATTTCTTTCCACTCTTCTCCTATCACTCAGCCACACTGTCCAGCTTCAAACGCATCTTCAAACGCAAGAAACATCGACCCCCTCTGCCTAAAACATGCTCTCCTTAGGTATTATCATGGCTTACTCCTTCTTACATCAGGTCTTTGCCCAAAAGTCAATGCTCAGAAATTTGCCCTGATCACCCAATACAGAATCCCTCTCCCACAATACTCCCTCTCATCTTATCCTACTCTACTCTTCCTTATAACACTTATCAGTTACCTAGTGTAACTGATTGTTTTATTGTATTGGTGCAATATTTATTAGATCATATTAGTGGTTGTACTGCATTTGCTTATTACTTATCTCCCTCAGTAGACTCGAAAGTCCAAGAGAGCAGAAACTTTTTTGACTCTAATGTCTGGAATAGTGCCAGACACATGGCAGAGATACTCAAAATTTGTTGATGGAATGAACAAGCATACAATGAGCAAACAACTATCACTAGTTAGGGTGCTAAGAAAATGAAACTCTTCCAAATGGGGATATGTGGATTTACAATAGCATTTTTGAATTTATGTATAATTATGCACATGTATGACAACATCCCTTTTAACCCAGCAATGGGTTACCATCCCCATAATCTAAATAAAGCTCCAAATTATAAGGACATATGCATAAGAAGAATGTCTGTAATGGTACTACTTGTAGAGGAAACAAAGCAAGAATGAATGCTCGGGACTTCCCTGGTGGCACAGTGGTTAAGAATCTGCCTGCCAATGCAGGGGACACTGGTTCGAGCCCTGGTCTGGGAAGATCCCACATGCTGCGGAGCAACTAAGCCCGTGTGTCACAACTACACGCCTAGAGCCTGTGCTCCGCAACAACAGAAGCCACCGCAATGAGAAGCTAGCGCACCACAACAAAGAGTAGCCCTCGCTCGCCGCAACTAGAGAGAGCCCGGGCAGCAATGAAGACCCAACGCAGCCAAAAATAAATAAATAAATAATAAATAAATAAATAAATAAGAATGAATGCTTATCAAGAAGCATATATTTGGATAAAATACGGTACATACACAGCACAGATTATTTAAGCTTTAAAATAACTGAAATTAGATCTGTGCCTAGTAGGAGGATTTGTACTAAATAGTAAGCAAGAAAAGCAAGATTCAGATAAATGTATATAATGTGAGCCCATTTTATAAAACAATGACTAACCTTTCACTCTATATGTGTGTACATATATAAGCATGATAAAGCGTGAGGTAACAGATTTATTTTATTTATATTTTATTTTTGGCTGCGTTGGGTCTTCGTTGCTGTGTGTGGGCTTTCTCTAGCTGCTGGGAGCGGGGGCTACTCTTCGTTGGGGTGCGCAGGCTTCTCATTGAGGTGGTTTCTGTTGCTGCGGAGCACAGGCTCTAGGCGTGTGGGCTTCAGTAGTTGTAGCATGCGGGCTCAGTAGTTCACGCCTAGAGCCTGTGCTCCGCAACAACAGAAGCCACCGCAATGAGAAGCTAGCGCACCACAACAAAGAGTAGCCCTCGCTCGCCGCAACTAGAGAGAGCCCGGGCAGCAATGAAGACCCAACGCAGCCAAAAATAAATAAATAAATAATAAATAAATAAATAAATAAGAATGAATGCTTATCAAGAAGCATATATTTGGATAAAATACGGTACATACACAGCACAGATTATTTAAGCTTTAAAATAACTGAAATTAGATCTGTGCCTAGTAGGAGGATTTGTACTAAATAGTAAGCAAGAAAAGCAAGATTCAGATAAATGTATATAATGTGAGCCCATTTTATAAAACAATGACTAACCTTTCACTCTATATGTGTGTACATATATAAGCATGATAAAGCGTGAGGTAACAGATTTATTTTATTTATATTTTATTTTTGGCTGCGTTGGGTCTTCGTTGCTGTGTGTGGGCTTTCTCTAGCTGCTGGGAGCGGGGGCTACTCTTCGTTGGGGTGCGCAGGCTTCTCATTGAGGTGGTTTCTGTTGCTGCGGAGCACAGGCTCTAGGCGTGTGGGCTTCAGTAGTTGTAGCATGCGGGCTCAGTAGTTGTGGCGCATGGGCTTAGTTGCTCCACAGCATGTGGGATCTTCTCGGACCAGGGCTCGAACCTGCATCCCCTGCATTGGCAGGTGGGTTCTTAACCACTGCGCCACAAGGAAGTCCTAGATTTTTAATGATGATTATGTGGGGTTTGAGTATGGTAAGGAAAACAAGAATTCTTTTGAAAAAATGTCCACACCAAAATAAACACAAGACATGGCCACCTTACATACAATGATAAATGTGACAGATACTGCTGGCTATCTATCCAACAGCGATTCCCCACCATTCTTTCGTGCTATCAAAGTCTACCTCTCAATATACTGGGTTGGCCAAAAAGTTCGTTTTGGTTTTGCCAGCTTGTGGAAAAACCTGAACAAACTTTATGGCTAATCCAATAGAAACAGAAAATGCCAGAAGCACTCTTTCCCAGCCTCCCTTGCAGTTGAGGCATGGCCATGTAATCTGACCAACGGAAAGTAAAAATCTGCTAGGGTCTCCTAGGAAAGATTTCTTTGCTGCTTGAAAAGACAGACACAAGGAGAAGCAGCTTATTTCCTTATTTCCTACTTTTGAACATAGTTATCTGAGGAAGTTATGGCTGGAGCTGTGAGAGCCATCTTGTGACTATGAGAGGAAAGCCAAGAAAATCAAAAGAAGCCAATACAAAGTCCTGACTTTGGTAAACTGCTATACATTCTGTAACTGTTAACCTCTAGCTTTTGTATTATATGTTATATATTTAATTAATAAACCTCTATTGTTGATATTATTTTTAGCAATATATCTGGGTCAACTATAGCCCAATATCTTAAACAGCCCTGTGTTTATGTGGGTATTATGAATGTATTAAAATGTGACCACCAAAATATTAACAATAGTTCTCATACTTTTATAAATTGTTTAAATTGTTTGAATTTTTACTGAGCAACTGTCATTTACATAGTCAGATCAAAATAATGAAGTTGATTTCATTAATTTTAAAAGTGATGACCTCAGGATCAGAGATAAATATTAAATACTGAAAATATGATTATAAAACAGTGTAAATTGTCAAAATTACTACTCACTGAGAAAATTGACAGTGTAAAAAAAGTAATAAAAATAATCTATCCTCTGAAAAAGACTGAAAACTGTAAAAGTTTAAGCATTTTCTTAAATAAGGGCTAAAAATATTACCTGTGATGTAATAGTTAACATTGACAAAGAACGTAAGTTAAAGAATTCTTTGAAAACTTTAACCACTGCAAGAATCAAAAATAAAATACAGATTTTAGAAAGACAAAAGCAAAGAAAATAGTTTAAAGCAAAACACTGAAAAAAGAAGTAGCAATCAAGCATTTTTTAAAAAGTTAAAAGATGACTATCACCAAAGCTATCAATTATAACAATAAATTAATCTTCTGTATGAAAGACAGATGATCTCAGAAAGGGTTAAAAATGACCAAAATCTGGTTTCAAATTGAAGATAACAGACTGAGGGTAAATTTATCTCCCTTCCTTCCCAAAATCATAATGAAATAACAATGAAGAGGAAAAATGACTTCTGATGTGAAATAGCAATCAAAATCAACATCTTTGCCTTTCTCCTCCTGGAAACTCAACAAAAACAACAAGAATATAGGAGGAGGGAAACTGTGACTTTCCTCAATGAAACATAGGAAAAGTGTAATCCACAGACACCAAAACATAGATAAGTACTGCCAAAAGCACATACAATTGTGCAGAAGTGAATAGAGATGGCACAGTGATGGCAGATCTCAGAGAGCACCAGGAAATATACACTTGTGCCACAAGATGCATTTCCTTCTTTACAACAACCAGTGCAAGAAGTGAGGGTTGTCACAGGCAAAGGGGAATGGAAAGCTTAGATGCTATCAAGAAGGCCCAGCAACAGAAAATGTAAGAAATGCCAGAAAAGTACTCTTAAATTGCAATTCACTAACTTTTTTAAATGATCACATCAAAAATACTATCAGAACTAAAGTGAAAAAACAGCAAAACTAACCATTAGATGAAGAATACTCCTCCAGAGAATATGAAAAATTATAGTAAAAAAGAAATAAATGGTTATTTAGGCTATTCTGATAGCAAGTGAAATCCGACTAACTTAAAAAGGGGTGGCAGATTTATTTGCTCACAGAATGCAGAAATTATCAAATGAAAAGTAGAAAGAGTAGAGAATTGATGGGTTTCAGTAACAGCTGCAATCACAAACCCTAAAACACCATTTCTCAATACTCTCCTTATTGCTTCTGGGGCATGCACATGTGCACACACACACACACACACACACACACACACACACATACATATCTTGGGAAAAAACTATTTTTCAATCCTGGCTGCACACTTAATTACCTGGTGACTACCTGAGGAGCTATCAAAAATGCCAGAATGGAAAAACTTGGTAATAAAAGGGGTAGAAGATATGAACAACTTTAAACACATATACACAGCCTGTAAAATATATTCAACATTACTCAAAATAACATTAAAACTATACCATTTCTCCTGTTATCACTGGCAAATATTAAAGTATTTTTTAAAATTTATTTATTTTGGCTGCACCAGCTCTTAGGTGCAGCTCGTGGGCTCTTTGTTACAGCATGGGGACTCCTTAGTTGTGGCATTCAGACTCTTAGTTGCGGCATGCAGACTCTTAGTTGCGGCATGCATGCGGGGTCTAGTTTCCAGACCAAGGATCAAACCCAGTCCCCCTGCACTGGGAGCACAGAGTCTTACCCACTGGACCACCAGGGAAGTCCCAAACACTAAAGTGTTAATAACATAGTCCGTTGGTGAGGCCATGGAGAAACAGGCACCCTCATACACTGCAGGTATCAATGCACATTGGTGAAAACCTTAAGGAAGGGACTAGCATAACTACATATACACTTAGCTTTTAGCCAAACGATCCCATTTCTAGGAGTTTAATCTAAGATACATGAAAATTTAACTACAAGATTATTCATTGCAGCATTGTTTGTAATTACATATACTGAAAAGCATATGGTCATATATAGGAGAGTGGTTGAATAAACTATGGGACAGACAATGGAGTACGCTGTAGCTGTAAATAAGATCTCTGTGGATTGATGTAGAACAATTTCCAGCATACACTGTCAGGTGAAATAAGCAAAGTGCAAAAGCTATCTGCAATATGTTACTCATTGTATAATAAAGAAGAAATAAGAAAATATACATGCATCTATTCCTTTGTGCCAAAGAAATAAAGATACCCCAGAGATGCATGAATTTAGTTACAGGTGGAAGGGTGGAATGGGGTAGAAAGAACAGAAGGAATTAGGGGGGAGGGAAGGATGTAATTTTTGTGAGTTTATAAACCATTCTGACTTTTGGAACCATGTTAATGTTTTATATATGCAAGGAAGAAGAAAGGGAAGAAGGGGGAGGGGGAAAGAGAGAAAGGAGGAGGAGTAAAGGGAGGGAGGAAAAAAGGGAAAGGGAAAAGGAAAGGAGGTAAGGAAAAAGAGAAAAAAAGAAAAGGAAATGAAAAAGAAAGAAGGGGGAAGGGAGAAGAGAGAAAAAAGAAATGATGGGGAAAGGAGGTCCTAAAATGGAATACAAACAGAAATGAATGAACGAAATATTTTGAACAGTAACATAGCTACACCAAAGGAAGGGACGGGTGGGAGGGAAAACTGAAGATCTGAAGAGTGTTTGAACTAAATGCCCTAAATCTAAATATAAAAATGAACTCTAAACATATCTTGAATTCTTAGGTTTCCTTTTTGCAAAGGAATAGGCTAGCAATTATGAAATTATTTTGTTGTTTCTAGGGCTACACAAATAATATATTGGGGATGATATCCTGCTTCCTCATTGTACACAGAGAAGAATAACATATATGGAAAGAGAGAATAAGGGGGAGGGGGAAAGAGAGAAAGGAGGAGGAGTAAAGGGAGGGAGGAAAAAAGGGAAAGGGAAAAGGAAAGGAGGTAAGGAAAAAGAGAAAAAAAGAAAAGGAAATGAAAAAGAAAGAAGGGGGAAGGGAGAAGAGAGAAAAAAGAAATGATGGGGAAAGGAGGTCCTAAAATGGAATACAAACAGAAATGAATGAACAAAATATTTTGAACAGTAACATAGCTACACCAAAGGAAGGGACGGGTGGGAGGGAAAACTGAAGATCTGAAGAGTGTTTGAACTAAATGCCCTAAATCTAAATATAAAAATGAACTCTAAACATATCTTGAATTCTTAGGTTTCCTTTTTGCAAAGGAATAGGCTAGCAATTATGAAATTATTTTGTTGTTTCTAGGGCTACACAAATAATATATTGGGGATGATATCCTGCTTCCTCATTGTACACAGAGAAGAATAACATATATGGAAAGAGAGAATAAACGACTCCTGTGATATTGGGTTGGAATGAGATATCGGTGTGAACTCATGGATTTAAGGAGTGTGTGTGTGTGTGTGTGTGTGTGTGTGTGTGTGTGTGTGTGTATTAACATGATTATAGAAAAAAAAGGTATTTGTGGGGCTTCCCTGGTGGTGCACTGGTTGAGAATCCGCCTGCCAATGCAGGGGACACGGGTTCGTGCCCCGGTCTGGGAAGATCCCACATGCCGCGGAGCGGCTGGGCCCGTGAGCCACGGCCGCTGAGCCAGTGCGTCCGGAGCCTGTGCTCCGCAACCGGAGAGGCCACAACAGTGAGAGGCCCGCATACCACAAAAAAATAAAATAAAAAATAATAAAAAAATAAAAGGTATTTGTGTGGCTTCCCTGGTGGCGCAGTGGTTGAGAATTCGCCTGCCAATGCAGGGGACACGGGTTCGTGCCCCGGTCTGGGAAGATCCCACATGCCGCGGAGCGGCTGGGCCCGTGAGCCACGGCCGCTGAGCCAGTGCGTCCGGAGCCTGTGCTCCGCAACCGGAGAGGCCACAACAGTGAGAGGCCCGCATACCACAACAAAAAATTTTAAAAAATAAAAAAATAAAAGGTATTTGTGGGTATGTATACAAACAAATCTCTATTTCCTAGCCCTGCTGTGAGAACTTACAAGCAATGACACCCTGGTAGTAATGAGTATACCAACTGCCCAGATCTTGGTTACTAAATTTCATTCTCTACTAAAAGAATCAGGGCTCCATGGAGACATCATCAATTTCAGGGCTGAAGTAGAGAAAGTACAAGATGAGTCAAGATAAGCCTGAAACATCCTTTTGCACCCAAAACAATGATGTGAGCATGTCAAAGGATAAGGAGCCAGCTTGAAGGGGTTCCCACTGGCCGAATCTGGGACAATATTAACATCAAAATAATGACAGTAAAGGATTATCAACTGAATAAAACAGAAACCTGAGTCTACACTGAAATTAATTAATTAAACAAGGGAAAGCTCTTTCTTACAATAGGAAGACAACTGGAAGTAGAAAAATCACCATTTGCTGATCATAACTGAAAGTGAGACCGTCAATGGGTACTAAAACTCTGTGGGGAATAGTTATGGAGAAACAGGAAGTTGTGCTATATGATACTTAACTACTACAAAGTAAAAATCAGCAAGCTTATAATGGAGACACCCACAGAGATCACCTTAATCAAGCGATTAAAGTTAACAACACCAGTAATGGAAAAAATTTGTATCATGTATTCCCTGGTAAAAAGCCCTGAGAAACACACATGACTTCTGTTGTATACTTGCCATAAGTTCATAACCTGATTCTAATCATGTGGAAACATTATTCAAACCCAAACTGAGAAATATTCTAAGATAACTGGCATGTACTCTTCAAAAATGTTATGTCCATAAACAGAAGACTGAGGACTTGTTCCAAATTAGAGACTAAAGGGATAGGACAGCTGAATGCAAGGTATAAATGTAGTCTTTCATTTGCTATCAAGGAAACTGTCCAGTAAAATAATGATGGTAAAATCTGAATAAAATTTATCGATTATATTACTGTATTAATGCTAATTTCCTGATGTGATCATTGTATGTCCTTGCTTTTAGAAAATATACACCAAAAATTTTAGGAAACACACTGAAGTGTTTAGGTCAGAGGGGGAAAGTCGGCCTATTCTCAGGTACTTTGGAAACATATTTTAAAATAAAACAAATGGTGGGAATTCCATGGCAGTTAACACAATGAGATGGTAGGAGGGGTGCAATCACAGTAAAATCAAATCCCATAACTGCTGGGTGGGTGACTCACAGACTGGAGAACACTTATACCACAGAAGTCCACCCACTGGAGTGAAGGTTCTGAGCCCCACATCAGGCTTCCCAACCTGGGGGTCCGGCAACGGGAGGAGGAATTCCTAGAGAATCAGACGTTGAAGGCTAGTGGGATTTGATTGCAGGACTTCAGCAGGACTGGGGGAAACAGAGACTCCACTCTTGGAGGGCACAAACAAAGTACTGTGTGCATCAGGACCCAGGGGAAGGAGCAGTGACCCCATGGGAGACTGAACCAGACCTACCTGCTAGTGTTGGAGGGTCTCCTGCAGAGGTGGGGGGTGGCTGTGGCTCACCGTGGGGACAAGGACATTGGCAGCAGAAGTTCTGGGAAGTACTCCTTGGCATGAGCCCTCCCAGAGTCTGTCATTAGCACCACCAAAGAGCCCAGGTAGGCTCCACTGTTGGGTTGCCACAGGCCAAACAACCAACAGGGAGGGAACCCAGCCCCATCCATCAACAGTCAAGCGGATTAAAATTTTACTGAGCTCTGCCCACCAGAGCAACAGTTAGCTCTACCCACCACCAGTCCCTCCCATCAAGCCTCTTAGATAGCCTCATCCACCACAGGGCAGACAGCAGAAGCAAGAAGAACTACAATCCTGCAGCCTGTGGAACAAAAACCAAATTCACAGAAAGACAGACAAGATAAAAAGGCAGAGGGCTATGTACCAGATGAAGGAACAAGATAAAAGCCCAGAAAAACAACTAAATTAAGTGGAGATGGGCAACCTTCCAGAAAAAGAATTCAGAATAACGATAGTGAAGATGATCCAGGACCTCGGAAAAAGAATGGAGGCAAAGATAGAGAAGATGCAAGAAATGTTTAACAAAGACCTAGAAGAGTTAAAGAACAAAGAAACAGAGATGAACAATACAATAACTGAAATGAAAACTACACGAGAAGGAAAGAAATGAAGACAGCCTAAGAGACCACTGGGACAACATTAAACGCAACAACATTCGCATTACAGGGGTCCCAGAAGGAGAAGAGAGAGAGAAAGGACCAGAGAAAATATTTGAAGAGATTATAGTCAAAAACTTCCCTAACGTGGGAAAGGAAATAGCCACCCAAGTCCAGGAAGCGCAGAGAGTCCCATACCAGATAAACCCAAGGAGAAACATGCCGAGACACATAGTAATCAAGTAGGCAAAAATTTAAGACAAAGAAAAATTATTGAAAGCAGCAAGGGAAAAATGAAAAATAACATACAAGGGAACTCCCAGAAGGTTAACAGCTGATTTCCCAGCAGAAACTCTAAAAGCCAGAAGGGAGTGGCATGATATACTTAAAGTGATGAAAGGGAAGAACCTACAACCAAGATTACTCTACCCTGCAAGTATCTCATTCAGATTCGATGGAGAAATCAAAAATTTTATAGAAAAGCAAAAGCTAAGAGAAATCAGCACCACCAAACCAGCTCTAAAACAAATGCTAAAGGAACTTCTCTAAATGGGAAACAAGAGAAGAAAAGGACCTACAAAAACAAACCCAAAACAATTAAGAAAATGGTCACAAGAACATACATATCGATACTTACCTTAAATGTGAATGGATTAAATACTCCAACCAAAAGACACAGGCTTGCTGAATGGATACAAAAACAAGACCCATATATATGCTGTCTACAAGAGACCCACTTCAGACCTAGGGACACATACAGACTGAAAGCGAGGGGATGGAAAAAGATATTCCATGCAAATGGAAATCAGAAGAAAGCTGGAGTAGCAATTCTCATATCAGACAAAATAGACTTCAAAATAAAGACTA
>NC_041220.1:19087623-19088836 GCF_002837175.3 Physeter macrocephalus
TATAGGACATTCCACCCAAAAACAGCAGATTACACTTTCCTCTCAAGTGCACACAGAACATTCTCCAGGATAGATAACACCTTGGGTCACAAATCAATCCTCAGTAAATTTAAGAAAATCGAAATCATATCAAGCATCTTTTCCGACCACAATGCTATGAGATTAGAAATGAATTACAGGGAAAAAAATGTAAAAAAACACAAACACATTAAGGCTAAACACTGCGTTACTAAATAACCAAGAGATCACTGAAGAAATCAGAGGAAATTAAAAAATACCTAGAGACAAATGACAATGAAAACACGACAATCCAAAACCTATGCGATGCAGCAAAAGCAGTTCTAAGAGGGAAGTTTACAGCTATACAAGCCTACCTCAAGAAACAAGAAAAATCTCAAGTAAACAATCTAACCTTACACCTAAAGGAAGTAGAGAAAGAAGAAGAAACAAAACCCAAAGTTAGCAGAAGGAAAGAAATCATAAAGATCAGAGCAGAAATAAATGAAATAGAAACAAAGAAAACATTAGCAAAGATTAATAAAACTAAAAGCTGGTTCTTTGAGAAGAAAAACAAAACCGATAAACCATTAGCCAGACTCACCAAGAAAAAGAGGGAGAGTACTCAAATCAATAAAATTAGAAATGAAAAAGGAGAAGTGACAACAGACACCACAGAAATACAAAGCATCCTAAGAGACTACTACAAGCAACTCTATGCCAATAAAATGGACAACCTGGAAGAAATGGACAAATTCGTAGAAAGGTATAACCTTCCAAGACTGAAGCAGGAAGAAATAGAAAATATGAACAGACCAATCACAAGTAATGAAATTGAAACTGTGATTAAAAATCTTCCAAAATACTAGCAAACAGAATCCAACAACACATTAAAAGGATCATACACCATGATCAAGTGGGATTTATCCCAGGGATGCAAGGATTCTTCAACATACACAAATCAATCAATGTGATATACCATATTAACAAATTGAAGATAAAAATCATATGATCATCTCAATAGTTGCAGAAAAACCTTTTGACAAAATTCAACACCCATTTATGATAAAAACTCTCCAGAAAGTGGGCATAGAGGGAACCTACCTCAACATAATAAAGGCCATATACCACAAACCCACAGCAAATATCATTCTCAATGGTGAAAAACTGGAAGCATTTCCTCTAAGATCAGGAACAAGACAAGGATGTCCACTCT
>NC_041220.1:19089616-19097349 GCF_002837175.3 Physeter macrocephalus
AACAGAAACAGAGATCAATGGAACAAGATAGAAAGCCCAGAGATAAACCCACGAACCTATGGTCAAGTATGACAAAGGAGGCAGATATACAATGGAGAAAAGACAGTCTCTTCAATAAGTGGTGCTGGGAAAACTGGACAGCTACATGTAAAAGAATGAAATTACAACACACCCTAACACCATGCACAAGAATCATCAGAAAATCTACAAACAACAAATGCTGGAGAGGGTGTGGAGAAAAGGGAACCCTCTTGCACTGTTGGTGGGAATGTAAATTGATACAGCCAGTATGGAGAATAGTACAGAGGCTCCTTAAAAAAGTAAAAATAGAATTACCAAATGATCCAGCAATCCCACTATGGGGCATATAAGCAGAGAAAACCATAATGCAAAAAGACACATGCACCCCAATGTTCATTGCAGCACTACTGTTCATTTACAATAGCCAGGTCATGGAAGCAGCCTAAATGCCCATCGACAGACAAATGGATAAAGAAGTTGTGGTAAATATATACAATGGAATATTACTCAACCATAAAAAGGAATGAAATTGAGTCATTTGTTGAGACGTGGATGGATCCAGAGACTGTCATACAGAGTGAAGTAAGTCAGAAAGAGGAAAACAAATATCGTATATTAACGCATGTATGTGGAACCTAGAAAAATGGTACAGATGAACTGGTTTGCAGGGCAGAAGTTGAGACACAGATGTAGAGAACAAACGTATGGACACCAAGGGGGAAAACCGTGGTCGGGTGGGGATGGTGGTTTGCTGAATTGGGCCATTGGGATTGACATATATATACTGATGTGTATGAAATTGATGACTAATAAGAACCTGCAGTATAAACAAACAAACAAAAAAAAAACAACTAATACTAAACTTTCTTTGGGTTATTCGTATGGAAATATGTTAATATAAATGTTTCAGACATTACATGAAATTTCTAAAAATCTTATATCTTCTGGTATAATGTTATAAATCATAATTGTAGTTATTACTTTAAAATGTATATCTCAGAAATAACTAAATTTCCTTGTCAATTGCATTATTATGAACTTTCATCAAACCTTTAACCATGGTCATTTTTAAGTCTGTCATTTACAGACAGTTCTAGGTGTACTCTGATGCTTTTGCAAAAATGTTCCTAGAAAGGGTTTCATCTTCAAGGAATTCATGGAAAAGACTCTGACAAGTACAGGTTTCTGGTAACTGACTATACTGCTGAAGTGAATGAATAAGCATTTTCAGAACTCTAATGGAAAACTGCTGAATTCATAAAAGTGCTAAAAAAAGATCAAGATAAAAAGAAATTAATTACATGGGACTGAGTGAACTGATGAGGATGATTATAAGTTTTGTGACTTTGTTTGAAAAAAAAAAAAAAAAAAAGAATCCAGCACCGTGCTCAGCTTTTAGAGCAGAAAAGATATATGTTGAGTACATTTAATAAAGAAATATTTTTTAAGCAGCTGAAACAAACAAAAAAAGAATTACAGTAAGATAAAAAAACTCATGTGCAAATCCCCTCCACCTTCTTTCTAACTGGTAACTTAAGAAGTTGATACCACACTGGGTAAGATGAATATACACTCTTCGGCTATATGGTAAGTATTCTTATTATTGCAGATGATTGGTTTACCAATCATGAATCATGTGATCTTAAATGGGTTAGTCTTGTAACGTAATTATTGCCTTACCTTCTCCCCCACCCCCAACCCCCCCCCTCCACATTCCACAGAGTACCTATCAGCACAAAACCAGCATTACCACTTTGGACAATGTCTTAACTATTTAACTGATTAAGAGTTAACAATGCCATGTGGCAAGATAATTCATTCAGTTATCTAGGAATATATTGTGTATTTATGTTGTGTCTAATTAAAGTTAAATTAACCAAGTGTAAAAAAACAATGGAGGATTTAGAGACACTTTTTTTTAAGGCCAACTGATATAAACTGCTTTATAAATTTAATAGGCTCACATTACCAGGGATACTTTTCATGGTATTTTTTCAAACTGCAGATACCAAAATTTAAAAAAGAAATAGACTAGCACAGAAAAATCTCAAAATACATTCGTTCCCAATGGTAGTTGACCACAGCTGAGTGAAACTTTTGGTGTATACATATATAAACAGAGCCACAATATAAAATGTTCTTCTTACAGGCTGCAGCAAGAAATATACTGAAAAATGCTGTTTTATGCTTTAGAACTCTTTCAGTAGAGCCTAGACCCATCTCTGCAGATTTGGTGACATTCCATTCTGGCACATGTCTTTATCAAGCTCAACTTTCACAAAAAGAATGTGAAACTCTGCTTCTAAAGCATATGACTGCACACATAACTAGTTCTTCCGATACCGGTCCAAAAGTAAAACTCACTGCTATTTGAAAGTTATTAAAGAGCTCATTTGAGAAACTATTTATACAGCATAGCTGTCTACTAGAAATTTCTGCAACGACAGAATGTCCGATATCTGAGCTACTGTTCTGGACACTGCAGATATAGATCATTATGCCTTAAAGTATGGTCCCTGGGTCACAATAATCATCACAAGATCACAAGAGTCACTTAGGATCAGGCACAATGAAATGTGAAAAGGACTGGTTCTCAAGGGACACAGTACCACTGACTATTACCAAAACCAGTAGAAATTTATGTGACACTGATTATAACAATTATAGGTGAGGCACATCTGGCATTATTAGGGATGAGCAATACACAGATGTGCACACCTAAGAGCTGGTATCGCAAATGACATTCAACTATCCTGCCAGACATTCATGTAAATTTTTTTAAAATCTGCTTTTAATACTGAAATTTTGAATCCAACTGTATTACCTAACATCTAACACCAAGCAATTTTTGCACAATTTTAATATACTCTGAATTTTCCAGAAATACCTTAAGTTAAAAAAATGTATAGTTTTGTCCGGAACTTAGTACTAAGCATTGTTCACGTCAGAGTAACTTAACAACTTGCATTTAGAGTTGTCACATTCACGCTGACACTAGGTATGTGTTCAATTACCAGACTACTTTCATTATATAGTTACGTTTGGGCTAAAATAACTGTGCTAAAAACTACTTCCCTCTAACTTCCCCTCTGATTATTCTTATTACCTCTATTATTCTCTAAATAGGGAATTTATTTTTTAACAAGCGGTAAGCAATTTCACTTCAGGATAATAAGAGCATGCAGTGATACATTTGCTTATACATATGGGGTGCTGTGTCTGACAGTGATCCTTAAGAATCACTGGTTTAAGGATTTATGCAGCCGTTACCATCCCCCTAGATCAGGGGCCCTTAATTTGGGAATACAAGGACACTCAGCCTAAGGAATCCATGGAGTGGCTTCAAAACAATAGAAAGCCTAAATAATACATACAATTTGGTATATATGTATAGCAACCTTGGGGGGTTAACAATATAACTTTGTTCCATCCAAAACTGTTAGCTTAAGTACCATTACATTACACCCTGAGACTACATATGCTGGGCTGGATTATAAACTTGGATCTCAAAATGTGGTCAAGCCCCACACCCAATTACATTTATGGAACTGCCATTTCATCACTTCATCAGCCTACACTAGGCTATTAATCCTGACAAAGGATTAACCTCCGAAGTTTACAAGCAGCTCATGCAGCTCAATATCAAAAAAGCAAACAACCCAATCCAAAAATGGGCAGAAGACCTAAATAGACATTTCTCCAAAGATATACAGATAGCCCACAAACACATGAAAGAATGCTCAACATCACTAGAGAAATGCAAATCAAAACTACAATGAGGTATCACCTCACACCAGTCAGAATGGCCATCATCAAAAAATCTACAAACAGTAAATGCTGGAGAGGGTGTGGAGAAAAGGGAACCCTCTTGCACTGTTGGTGGGAATGTAAATTGATACAGCCACTATGGAGAACAGTATGGAGGTTCCTTAAAAAACTAAAAATAGAACTACCATACGACCCAGCAATCCCACTACTGGGCATATACCCTGAGAAAACCAGAATTCAAAGAGTCATGTACCACAATGTTCATTGCAGCTCTATTTACAACAGCCAGGACGTGGAAGCAATTGAAGCGTCCATCGACAGATAAATGGATAAAGATGTGGCACATATACACAATGGAACATTACTCAGCCATAAAGAAACGAATACTGTATGCTAACACATATATATGGAATCTAAAAAAAAAAGGTTACGAAGAACCTAGGGGCAGGACAGGAATAAAGATGCATACGTGGGGCTTCCCCGGTGGCGCAGTGGTTGCGCGTCCGCCTGCCGATGCAGGGGAACCGGGTTCGCGCCCCGGTCTGGGAGGATCCCACATGCCGCGGAGCGGCTGGGCCCGTGAGCCACGGCCGCTGAGCCTGCGCGTCCGGAGCCTACCAAATGTAAAATAGATAGCTAGTGGGAAGCAGCTGCATAGCACAGGGAGATCAGCTGGGTGCTTTGTGACCACCTAGAGGGGTGGGATAGGGAGGGTGGGAAAGAGATGCAAGAGGGAGGAGATATGGGGATATATGTATATGTATAGCTGATTCATTTTGTTATACAGCAGAATCACCATTATAAAGCAATTATACTCCAATAAAGATGTTAAAAAAAAAAACCCCAATCCCATAAAAGCTAGAATTGCTATAGAATGTCAGCCACTGCATTACATACACTACAGGGTTTTTTTTTATGAAGACCCATGGAAGAAGGCTAAAATTCATTATACATCTGCTCTGCACCTGGTACTGCACCATACTTTATACAAATGATGTCGTTTAAGTCTCACCATTGCCCGCTGATATAGGTATCACTCATTGTTTCACAGATGAGAAAACTGGCTTAGAGAGCTCAACTAACTTGACTAGGTTCATACACTGAATAGACGGCAGAACTAGAATTTGAACTGAGGCTCTCTGACACCAAAGCATGTGTGAGCTTTTCTGGAGCAGGTTGCTATTTATTCTTTAATCCTACTGTGGAGTTTGTACTGAATCCCATCTTCCTTTGACATAGCCAGCTGTATACTTAAAACAAAAATTGTGTCCCACAAATGGCAGTTGCCCAAGCATGACATTAGCATCTTTGAATAACCTGCTTCTCCATTTTATCTGGTTACTAGAATGGGCTTTATGGAATGAATTTTGCATGCTAACCTCACTTCTCGCTTAATCTTTTCTCACATTTCCACCCTCCCCCCTTTTTTTTTTACTTCTTATAATAAAGCAAGAAACAGAAGCAAACCACATGCTGCTTTAGGTAATACAAAAAATATATTAAGACAGTACTGTAGAGTGAGTACAAGCTTTGCTAGATGATTTATAAACCACCATGCAATCATTTTTGTAGTTAAAAACACCAACTATCACTTTGAGACTAAGTACATAGCTCCAGTATTTCCCAGTTAGAAAACTTGATTACCTTGGCTGCTTTCTAAATAGTAAAAGAAATTTTAACATGCAGACAATGAGCATTTGAGGACATGGGCAAAAAAGCAAGGAGGTCAGCTGGGATGTCTTTTAGCATAAGAACCCAGATAGTACCAGGGACAATCAGGAGAAACTGCAGTGGACTCAAGGACATTGTTTAATTAGAGGGGAGAGAAGAAAATAATGATGCAAATCACACTCTGTTGACTGGATTAATGGTAAAGCCATCAGGTGGGAATGGGGTTAGGGGCTTGCTGCAAGTGAAAAGGAAAAGAAAATAGGATAAGACATTTGGTTTTGCTGACACTGTCACTAAAAACATTTGGTTTGGCTGACACTGTCACTAGAGTAATGATCAGCAAACTTCTACAAAGGCCCAGAGTAATAAGTATCTTACACTTTTCAGGGCTGTCTCAGTCATAACTAGTCAACTCTGCCATTATAGGACACACACACACAAAAATCACAGACATGTGAACAAACATGTTAAGTCCATGTTTTAATAAAACTTTATTTACAAAACAGAATGCAGGCCAAACATGACCTATGAGCTATAGTTTGCTGACCCCTGACAGAGAAGTCCAATAGGCAGGGAGAAACATGATCTGAAGCACAAGAAGAAGGTCATGGATAAGGACAGAGATTTGAAAGCCACTGACAGTATGGATAACCTAAGAATAGAAGAGATGGAAGATATGAACATTTAAAGATAGAACCCTTATAAAATAGCAACACTTAAAAAAAACATGAAGAGGAGGTAAATAATTAATGGTAAATAATTAATAATTAATGAAAGGAGAAAAGTTTCATGAAATAGGAACTTATGATTCCCTTAAACATCATTCTGGCTCGATACAAATCCCGTATGCTTGGAGAAGCACAAAGCACTGCAATAGTTAACTATGGTTATTATCTAGAAGGCACTGCTAGAACACTGAAAAAGCCCCAAATGTATACGGAACACACCTAATTAACACTTTGACATAACAAGACAATGCAAAGCAGGGTCAAGTTGGGACAAATCTTATGCCTCACATACCTTATAAATTATCTTACACCAAAAACAAAATGTCAAGCATCATGCACAAACCACTTACCCAAAATTGAGTTAAAGGTTGAAGACAAAAAAAAAAAAAAAAAAAAAGCCCCAAACAAACAAAAAACCCTTAAAAACAAATGTCAAAAGAAACTTGTTATGACAATACAAAGATGTGTTTGGGAAATGCTCTCAGTTCAAAAATTGTGAAGTTAAATTCATTACAAGGCTTGAAAACAAAACTAGGTCCTATATCAGTGTTACCTGATTCAAGCTTTTTTAATATTTACAGGTCTAAAATAGAATTGCTAGCTTAATGCTTGTTTTTTGGAAAAAGTACAATCTAGCAAATAAACTATTTTATTTGTATTTTAAAACAATGTTGGCTCACTAGAAGAAAATAAAACAATTAAAAATCAATCAGAAAAATATCATGAGGACCAAAACTGCAAAACTTGCAAAGCAGCATTCTGTAGAACACAATTACAAAACTGATGATGATCCTTTCATGTGGATTAGAACGGTCTGGGTGTGGAATGGGTAGAGAATAGGGCCATACAGTACTGCTAAAGAAAAGCAAACTTACAAATATCAAAAAACTACACTATACAAAGATAAGACTACAACTTACACTGGGAGACTGTAAAGGCAAAAATTACAAGGAAAGGAGGAAGGCAGGCAGTCCTCCAATAAGGCATACATTCATATAATGGATCACTAGACAATTTAAAATGTCTTATATGCGTTATGACGTGTAAAACTGTCCAAGATTATTAAATGAGAAAACAATGCTATTGATATTCTCAATAAAATGATTTGTGTCCAAAGAAAAAAGTTACACACATGTGCACACACATACATCTGGTGTATGCACAGAAAATTTATAGACATATACAAGAAATTTGAGTGGTACCTTGAAAAAGAAGAATAGGATTAAAGGAGGCAGGAAATTTTCACCTACCCTTCTACAGTCAAAACAAAATAGGCATGTGTTATGTTTGTGTTTTATGTCAAACATTAAAGAAAAAAAAAATCAGTATTTAAGAAGGTGAATAAACGGAGAACTACTATGTATAAAACCACACCATGGGGCTTCCCTGGTGGCGCAGTGGTTGCGCGTCCGCCTGCCGATGCAGGGGAACCGGGTTCGCGCCCCGGTCCTGGGCCCGTGAGCCGTGGCCGCTGGGCCTGCGCGTCCGGAGCCTGTGCTCCGCAACGGGAGAGGCCACAACAGTGAGAGGCCCGCATACCACAAA
>NC_041220.1:19097492-19132348 GCF_002837175.3 Physeter macrocephalus
GTGGAGCAGCTGGGCCCGTGAGCTGTGGCCGCTGGGCCTGCGCGTCCGGAGCCTGTGCTCCGCAACGGGAGAGGCCACAACAGTGAGAGGCCCGCATACCACAAAAAAAAAAAAAAAAAAAAAAAAACCACACCAATACAGACACAATCATTTAAAATGCTTCAACAAATTCAAAAGTATGTTAAATAAAGGATGAAATTTTTTAAAAGTACAATCTCATAACCAAAAAAGAGCCACACCCACAAAACTTTACTTGGACACTCATACAGATTTCAGTAATATAAAGTAGAAATTAAGTCTTGCAAAAGCTGTAATTTACATGTGAGGGTTTGGTCGAGTCCTCCTATATAGTGTGATCTTTTTAGACTCAATGTTAGAGCTGGAAGGGTGTTCAGAGCAAACAACTTCATTTTATATTTACCTCTAGACTACTAATCCCCAGTAACAGAAACCCTAGGAGTTTCTATTTCAATAACATAAACTATTTGCAGAACCCTGTGGAAAGATTCTATTATTCTGAATAGATGTCTGCTTTTAAAATTTTAGAGCAGGGACCAGTCTTTTGTTTTCTGCTGTATACCCCAGCACCTAGAGCACAGTAAACGGAGGTACTCAATATGTATTTTTTTGGAGGAAATGTAGGTATACAACTTCCATGCAAAACTGAGGAATTTGTAAGTTCTGAAGTAAAAGAAAAGGGGGCAAGATTAAAATGTGGAAACTGGTTCCTCTGAATTGGGAAAGACATAGCACATATGATCTCATGCCCACAATTTCATTTTTTTTTTGTTTCTAGCAGTGGAAGAAATAATCACACGACTATTAAAGTCTAAAACTATCCAAGGTACTATGAATTTCTACTCTGAAGTTCACAATAAGCAAGGTACCAGAAAGTATTATTGAAAGACACTACAGACTAGGGCTGAAACTTTGACACCAAGTCCATTAGTTGTGAGATGAGGAGTGAAGAGATAGTAAGCTGGTTGTTTTTAGAGACTGATGGGCAAATGAGCTGGTCTTGGCTACTGAGGAAAAAAACCTAAGAGTAGTGTCTCTCAAATTATATGTGATGAAGGACCACTTTTAAACCCCAAATTGTCACAAATATATTTTTTAAATATATTTGTCTTGTCACAAATATATTTTAAAAAATCTGTTAGTAGAGAAATGATCACATACTTTAATGTCACAGCAATATCAAATTTCCGTAGAAGTTTCTATACATTCTTTAATTTCTATACTGGTCCAGAGAGACACCAGATAGCACTGACCTAGGGTTTTGTTTTTTAACGTCAATCTGACCTGAAATTTTGCATTTGCCCAGAAGGTCTAACTCTGAGTGAGAAAATTCAGCTCTTTTTTACCTCTACTCAATAATGAAGACAATCCATAACAAGAGATAAAAAGTAGCACAGAGACTTGTCATTAACTTGTTTTAATTTTAAAATGTAAAACATCACATTGTCACACTGCCTTAGAAAATTAAAATTATACTTTTGAATGCAACCTTCAGCATTTAAGAATCTCAGCTCAACTTGAAAACTTTGCTTTATTTTGCCATTTATCTTAGAAGATAACAGGATATAGACACTTAAAACTGTATACGAAAATATTCACTTAATCTATGCACCTCTAAACTCCTATACCTACCTTTGTCTCCACGTTCTCAAAAAACCCCAAATGATTAGTTTAGCTGACTATGAACAGAGTGGCCTCAGGGGACGCTCCATCTATTATACGTTTCATTACCAAAGGAAGTAAAATTTAAAATGTCCTGACCTATAAACTTACTACAATCTGGTGCAATTTACTATAGCCCATCAGGTAGGCTCTATACCACTGAGACTGTATAATGTGCTTTACAGGACCTCCGAAACCAAATTTCCAGGATTCAAATCCATACAAAGCGACTTAAATCCTCACTGCTTCTGTTTCTTCATCTGTAAAAGGGGGATAACAGCACCTACATCGAAGGATTATTGTGCAGGTTAAAGTGCATGTGAAGTGCTTAGAACACTGCCTGGCACATAAGTACTAAGTAAGGATTTTAACTTTTTGATTCTTACATAGTATGCCTCAAATCCTTCTGTAGAACTGAAATTATTAACAAAATTGGTTAAATGAAATAGGGCACATCCCTACAATGAACTACTATTTACCCATTAAAGATTATTTTAATAATCTACTATGAAAATATATTTATTTATAATATCCTGTTAGAGAGGGAAAAGTAACTTAGAAAATCATGTACAATCTAATCTTATATTTAGAAAAGACGCTAATAAAGTTAGGAAATTTGCAAGTCATTGTGGTACTTAAGTGGCATTTGCCAAAAGTAACTCAGAATCATTCCTCCCCACCCATACTGGGAAAAAGACTTAAAACCGAATGTGATTCTCAGATGGTAATAATGAGGACAATCAAATGCTATAAATTAGGATTTTTAAAACTTTAGAACTGTGTACATTTAATGCATTATTCCTCCTCTACCCGCCAAAGCTGATACTTCTTAAAATGGACTGCATCCTAGAACTAAGGAAATTAAGCATTAATTTCTGATAGATATATTCCTCCAATGCCACCCATTGCCCACACACCACCCACCTCCACGGTCACTTTTAAGCAAGCTCTTGAAGTGCTCACAACTACGTATATCAACAAAGACAATAAATCACCTTAAACAATCACCCAACCTTAAACAACAGATATTACTAGGTACAGTATATTGAGATTATAAACACAAAAGACTCAGTTATTTCTAGAATACTGAACAAGGGATGTTTGTGGTATTGCGAGTACTCAGATGGTAGCTTGTGGTACCCTTTAAACTGTTTTAAATTCCTCAATAAAATCAATACTATTAATTTCATGTTTATTTTATATAGGATTTTTGTCAAACTTAGCAGCTTTAAAATGATTAATTCATAATCACCATCTAAAGACAAAATTTCCTCTCAATTAATGGTTCTCATTCTACCTACAGTTCAACTTACCCTTTTGTCTACAATATAGCCATATTTCATTTTACGGGATCTGAAACATACAATTATTATAAACAAACTGTTTTCAAATTTGCTTTCAAATGATGCCTATAAAGAGTAGATCAAGTTTTCAAGTTTACATAAATCTATACTACACCAATTCATCAGTATAAATACAAGCATTCATAACCTGTTTATTCTAGTTCTATTTAGACAGCAACACTAACAAAATTCTTAATGCATACGCCCCCCACCACCTGTAACTCTTTCCCTATGGTGTCATTTGGACACTTGAAAAATAATGTCTCAATTCAGCAAAAAGTTTTACAACTGCTATTCCTATCAATCAAATGGTGATGCACCAAGGTCGCAATTCTCATGAGTTTTAACATATTAAGAGTACATTATTTACCTAAGACTGAAGGACTGTGCCTCTTACTTTATTTAAAAAAAAAAAAAGCCACATCAATTTAATTCCATATATATATGATGCTACCTATTCAATTTATTAAAAATTAAAATAAACGTAATAATCAAACTAATGCTCCAAACTTACGCTATTCACGTGGAAGACACTACAAGAGAAGACACCATAGAGACTGCCTTGCAATAAGAAGTACAAATTCCTTCTATAGAGATGGAGAAATAAAAGGAAGGACAAATCTAGTTGTCTAAAAGACAATTCACTGTACACATTTTATTTACAGTTTTGTACACTGTCTTAATATGAATGGGACCGCTTTTCTACTTGAGCCATTTTTTAACCAAAGCAAAATAACCTAAGTATAACAAAGTGTTAAAATACAGCATAAAGATACAAAAACAGACATACTAATTCTAATTAGGAATGTAATTATGATGTTACATTTTTTATAATCCACAATTATGTTTAGGAAATCACACAAACATAGATCACTGATTTGAATGAAATGCATAAATTTGTAGCAAAGCTTTGTAGTTACAAAAAAAAACAAAAAAATTACCAAAGAATGCACAAAATTAATGTTTATTCCACCTTTGTGTCATATTCCTGGATCCTTCACCAATGTTACATGAGGAAAAAAACAAAAGCAAAACAAATGAAAAACTGAAATCAGAATCACTAATGTTATCAAGTAGGGAAACAAATAAATTAAAATCTAGCTGCCATCAGCAAGAGTACAGCACAGACAATGCTGTAAAAAGAAACAAAGAAAATTGTTAGAAAACTGTATGCATCATACTCTTTCAAACCAGCAAAATATGCTCCTGTATACAATGGAACATAAACAGAATCATTCTCTCGTAAGGTATAGAAATGCAAATTCTTTTCTTTAATATTGTAGATGGGTCAAATGTGTTTGTAATCGTTAATTCTTTTAAGCTATTACAGAGTGGGCCAGGAACACATTTATGGATTCTGGGGACGATGTGTACTGTAATTCTTTGATTGGGATAGCGGACACTCTAGCCAAAATTAAAAAAAAAAAAAAAAAAAAAAAAAAATGAACACAGAAGTACAAGACAAAGGCGAATGAGACTTCTCTTATATCTTAGCAACATTTAGATGGAAATCAAATTTAAATGCAGTTCACTCTGCTTTTGAAGAGGCTTTGGTTCAGCTCCCAAATCTCGACTGCTTGACGCAGTCTCCTATGAGAATACTCAGAAGGTGTCTTCTTAAACAACAAACCTATTTTTAGTGGTGGAGCCGCTCTTAGTAGCTGTGTCTGCATGGGACTGATAACCAATCACTATCTTTGGAGGAAGTCCTAACCGTTCCTTGTATACCCTCCTAGAAGATGAAAAAGAAGAAAAGTAGCTATTAATTTTTATTCAAACATACACCCCAAATCCAGTATTATTACTCTTTACATTAAAATATAATACCTAGAGAGTGAAATAGGAAACTGCACACCTTTTTCCTTTTAGCAAAATTTACTCTTCGTTTTCACAACAATCTTGGTTAATCACTTAACCAATATTTGAGAGTCTACTATGTATCAGGTAGTGATAATTATCAGTAAATTAAACAAAGCAAGGACAGTCTCTAGGCTCACAGTGTTTATAGTTTAGAGTATTTGATTATTTACAAACAATCACAAATACATATGGTGGAGCTGTATCACATACATAATTAATGTGTTCAAAATCAATTACATGCACGTTTTAATTTTCTGATCTAAAATGCTTCAATTATATTTTACATATAAACCTTAATAAATATTGTATGTTACTGCAATTACATTTACCTTACCTATTACCGACAAGAATGCACACACAAAAATTAAACACTGTGAAGGCGATTTATGATATTTTAAAGATAATTTAGAACATAACATGATTTCTGCCTTATATATTAACTCTACAACCTAATTTTCAAATAAGATGTGACTCTACTTTAAGAACAAATATGATGAGTATCAAAGAGGGTAAGCACAGGGGCTGTGATATTATTAACAAGGAGGATCTAATCTCCTCTTTGAAATCAGAGAAATCTCTCCTTTTAAAAACTCATGAGGTCAAAGTACAAATGCTAAGAGAGTGAAGCACATCTGAAGGCCAAGGAACAAAAATAAGGCTGTGTGGCTACAGCTCACAAGAAAGGTAAATATGAGATAAGGCTGACAAGGTAAAATTGGGGACAGATCATCATACAATCTTATGAGACCATCACAGGTCAAGTTAGGAATCTGGTATCTGAGAAAAAATAGCAATATTTTAAAAATAGGCACCAAAATGAAACAAAAATAAAGAGATATACATTTTCATGGAGCTAAATACTCTGGCAGTATGACACCAGGAAATTTTATTCATACTCTACCCTTCAGAAGATTTTACTACTTTCCTCCTTCAAATAGGGTATTTAAAAATAATTTTATGATAACTAAAATTATAACTATTATCAGATTTATATTAGGATATAATGTATTACCTTCAATTACACTTAATCACTAAAAATGCCAGAAAGAAAGAGCACTGAGCCATGCAACTTAAAAGGGTGAAAATTTTTCCTTGAAAAAGTGAGGCCAAAAGTTTTACAGAGATTTCAAAAATGTTTAATATTGACACAAATAAAAAACTTTCCGAGGAAAGAAGTTTGTACTTAGTTTCTTTAACACATTTTCAAAGAAACAGGAGACCCCCACAGTCAGTAAGTTTTAAGGCTGACAGAAAGATCAGAAATATGGTGACAAATCAACAATCAACCTTCTCTTATAAGAAACCCCATGGAGAATGAAACCTGGAAAATCCCCACACCTTTTAATCCAGAAAGGAATTATGTTCACAGGAGAATTCATAATGTTTGAAAAATCAACATGCAAAGAGGCAAACCAAACATATTGTGACTTATGACTGGTACTTAATTTTAACATAAAATTTAAAGTCCATTTTTACTAATTTAAATATAGTAAAAAGAAAATCCTAGTTAACACTGACTGACATTTGCCGGGGCGGGGGGGACGACGACGACGATGACGACAGGCAACTTTTGCAAATAGTAATATTTGCCAAAAAAATGTTTTAAAATTTATACATGGGTTTTAAATATGGACAAAACCAAGCTACTGTCACTTAAACTTCAATGGCAAATGCCAATATTCACCAAATTATTGAGTATTATACATTAGCATTATGGTTTTAAAGTAGGGCAAAAAAAGACATATTCTCATATGCTAAATAATAAAATGTTACATGCTAAAACAGTGATTATATACCCCATTGCTAGGAAAAAGAAATTTTACAGAAGTGAAAAAAATATGAGTAAGACACTGAATACCAATACACAGGAGTTCAAGATTATAAGTGTTCATGAAAACAAGGAAAATAATGATCTACATAAATACTTTTTATTTAAAAAGTACTTCTGCTTTTAGTTATCTATTTTAAAAGAAGCACACAAAAAGCAAAACTTACCCTATATGTGTAACAGCTTCTCTGTTTTCACATTCAGTAGTCCATATTGCTATTTTATCACCTTTAGCTCTAACATTAACCACAGCTCCACATACATCATCACTGTAGTCATCAAAAGACTCTCCAATAAGGCACAGCAGCTTAAAAGAAAAAACCCAAATCACATTCAATAGATGATAAACAGCTTATTAAGCTGCAAATGTCTCAAATATTTGTATATATACAAAACTGAAAAACAGTTTTTAAATCAAGAGTCGACTTTCTGAATGCCTAAATTATATTTATATATATAGTTTTTTGTCCTGGCCTTTAAAAAATTTGTTAATTTGATTCTTTAATACCAAGAACATGATCAGTTTTGTTAACTTTTTCAGCAAATTGGGCAACTGATGTCAGGGAACATAAAAGGTGAATTATTTTATTAATATTCACTTTGCTCTGCTGCTGCTTATACTTGCCAGCAAACAAATATTAATGGAATAACTGAAAAAGCTGCTTAATTGCCTCGTTCTTGTTTTTCATTAACATTTTCTAACTTTTAAAAAAACTGTAGTAAATACATGACATAAAATTTACCATATTAACCATTTTTAAGTGTACGGTTCAGTGGCATTAAGTATATTCACATTGTACCACCAACAATCTCCAGAACTTGTCATCCTGCAAAACTGAAATGACTTTTTAATAAAGAATTCTAAAATGGTAATTACTGATCATCTCTCCCAAAAGCAAAATTGTTTCTTTTTTTAAAAAACTTATTTATTTATTTATTTGGTTGCACCGGGTCTTAGTTGCGGCCAGCGGGCTCCTTAGTTGCAGTTCTCGGGCTCCCTAGTTGCATCTTGCCAGCTCCTTAGTTGCAGCATGCGAACTCTTAGTTGCGGCATGCGTGTGGGAACTAGTTCCCTGACCAGGTATTGAATCCGGGCCCCCTGCATTGAGAGCCGGGAGTCTTAACCACTGCACTGCCAGGGAATTCCCACAAAATTAGGTTTCTTCTTTAAAAAGCTATTCACTGAAATATTTATTATTGCTCAACTTAGTAAGGGCTAACTATAAACCAGACACTGTCAAGTGATAGGGATACAAAAGAGACTATAATCCCTGCTCCTAAAAGCTTGGGGTTTGAAAACTTTCACTAGAGAAAATGCCTATTATCTCATATTTAATAAATGTCATATGAAGCCAAAAGTTCCAAGTTACATCACAACATATAAGCTGAATGATATCAAGCTACAATTTCACTGTCTCCTTCATTGATCTAAAAAGTTTAGTATACAGAGCAATACTCTAAGAGGACTGTAAAAAAACTTACATCATACAAAATGTGAGAGGTTCTATAATTTTGAACATAATGAAATGACCAGGATGACCTTATTCTGGAAGGTGAGTCAACTGCCAATCACTTTCTGGATGTGTAGTATGTGGTAGGGAGTTTCACTGTACTAGTATGTAGGAAGTATACAAGATTCACAAGACAGAACAAAATTAAGTGCTGGCTTAGCTAGAGTGGAAATCCTTATCTCGTCTTGAATTAAGTAACCAATGTAAAATGTAACGTAAGTTAAGTTTTAGTATTCCAAAACAGCTTTATAATTTTAAAACCTTACTGTCTCTAGCCAAAAGCGATCGAGGTCACTTCGTCTCTGCTGTTTGTTCAATGTAATTAGCCATCGTCCTCCTCGTTTGTTTTTCTCATCTTCCCACATAGGCTCAATACCATCCTACAAGGTTAGGGAGACAACAATATGAGACAATATTGTTACTTTAACTTGAGATCATCACTAGAAACAGCAAGCAACAACCCTATTAACTATTTACTTTATACCCATAAAACTGTTAATTGATGTAGTGGGGAAAAAAGCACACAAGACTCAAAGCAAAATTAGAGTCCTGACGTGGGTACTTATTAACTATCAAACCTTGGGTTTCACTTAATTTGGAGGCTCTAAAACATTCTGAGTAACAGATACCTTTGAGAAGCTATATACATTTCTATACCTAGAAAATATATTAAAAACTTACACAATTTCAGAGAGCTGATGACTGTCCCACCCACTACCAGCTGACAAAACTCATAAATATCTCAAGGACCCACACACTCCAGGTTAAGAATTCCTGACAAACTCTGGACTTCAGTCTACTCAAATATATAAAGAAGAAACAGATTGGATGATCCATTTGGATTATCAAAGTTCTCCTCAAAATCAATCACAGTATGTGCCCATACAGTCTGACTCCCACTTAATTTCAATAACTGGGTTGGCCAAAAGGTTCGTTTGGTTTTTTCCGTAAGATGGATCTAGTAGCACTCAGTTGTCTTTAACTTCATTCAAAACAATTTTGTTAGATTGTATGTGACAGCTGTCATATCAGTGTGCATTTAAAAATAGACTTATCAGAATTGGTGAATTTTCATGTAGCCATTAATATTGAAGATGGAAGAAAAAAAGCAACATTTTCGGCTTTATTATTTCAAGAAAGGTAAAAATGCAACTGAAATGCAAAAAAAAGATTTGTGCAGTGTATGGAGAAGGTGCTGTGACTGACTGAACGTGTCTAAAGTGGTTTGCAAAGTTTTGTGCTGGAGATTTCTCGCTGGACGATGCTCCATGGTCAGGCAGACCAGTTGAAGTTGATAGCAATCAAATCGAGACATTAACTGAGAACCAACGTAATACCACACAGGAGAGAGCCAACATACTCAAAATATCAAAATCAAGCGTTGACAATCATTTGCACCAGCTTGGTTATATGAATCGCTTTGATGTTTAGGTTCCACATAAGTGGAAAAAACCTTCTTGAACGTATTCAAGCATGCAATTCTCTACTTAAACGTAATGAAAATGTTGCGTTTTTAAAACAAATTGTGACAGATGATGAAAAGTGGATACTGTACAATAATGTGGAACGGGAGAGATCCTGGGCAAGCTAAATGAACCACCACCAACCACACCAAAGGCTGAATACGTTGTTCAATAAAGTTCTTGGAGAAAATGAAAAACATGCCTTGAATAAATACAATTAGAGAAGAAAAACACTAGACCTTTTTGATGAAGGGCAAAACAGAACAATGCTAATTTAACTAGACAACTAGACCTATGAATTACGGGGCTTCAAATGTAGTTCTATTACTTTAAAACATGTTTTAACTAAATTAAATGTGTCTTTTATTTTTACTTAAAAAAATGTGTCTTTTATTTTTACCAAAGAGGCACTTTTTGGCCAACCCAATTTTTATACTAAAATAGGGCAAAATATATTTATGCTAAAACCTGGTAAAGCTAATTTAATTATTCTCCAAGCATCACAACATTAACTATTCCTAAGTTTATGGCAAGATTTTTTAATGAATACCTGAATGGTCCAGTCTTACAATAAATATATGAAATCACCAATTAAACATACCTTAAAAAGTGAGTAGTCACAGCCAGGCATTAAATTACTAGACAACTGGATATGGTTGTACAGACTAGATAAAAGAAAAGAACAATTATAAACATAGCATATGTAATGCAAAGTTTAGGTGCATACATATACATTCAGAGAATATGATAAAAATAAGATAAAAACTCATGTTTACTTCCCGCCCCCATGAAGTAAATTTCTGAAATGGACCAAAGAGATCTTAGTAACAGTCAGCTTCAAGAATCAACATCTGATGATTTTCAAGAAAATATTTTTAATAATTTTATTCTGACAATTTTGATGTATTAGTTAACTTAATACATACATATGTATATACAAGAAACTGAAAAGAGAGGTATGAGGTGGCTTTAAGTAGATGAAAGAAACCGTGAGGCTAATAAGCAGTTTTAAACACACAAGAAGACAAATCAAGAGAAAGCAAGACAAAATCCCTGACCATCAGGATTGCATGACTAAAATAAGCCAAGATTATTATCCTTGAAAGTATCCAAGAGCGGAACAGATCAATGGTTCCCAAACACCACACACCATTACTAGTTTAAGTCAGCATAATAATCTTTTGGGGAGCTTTTAAAAACAAGACAGGACTTCCCTGGTGGCGCAGTGGTTAAGAATCCGCCTGCCAATGCAGGGGACACAGGTTCGAGCCCTGGTCCGGGAAGATCCCACGTGCCACGGAGCAATTAAGCCCATGAGCCACAACTACTGAGCCCGTGTGCCACAATTACTGAAGCCCGCCTGTCTAGAGCCCATGCTCCGCAACAAGAGAAGCCCACGCAACGCAACTAAGAGTAGGCCCCGCTCACCACAATTAGAGAAAGCCCACGCACAGCAAGACCCAACGCAGCCAAAAATAAATAAATTTATTAAAATAGCAACTAAGAAAAAAATTTAAAAGTTCCTTACCCTACTTCTTGAGATTTTAATTCCTTAAATATAGGATGGAACCATAGAATCTGTATTTTTAAACTACTTCCCAAATAGTAATATCTAACTAAGGATAATAACACCATCCATGGTCACTAGTCATATAGCTAAGATCATCACTTCTGTATAAAATATTGGAAACAGGCAAAGCATTCTTACTCTGTTGCCAGTTTTATAACAATTTTGCTGTGATAGACTTCAGGAGATCAAATGATCTAGGCTTCTACCTTCAGGCTAGTGAAATATCTAAATTAAATTTTAAAAAATTTCTTAAACAATGTTTTCAATTAAAAGTGACCACTCAAAATGGTCTCAATATACAGTTTTCTCTAATTATTCTATGCTTTGTTTTCAGTGATTCAAATGCATACTAAATGCCTAATATGGGCAAAGCACTAGAAATATACAGAAAATTGTTTCTGCCCTGGAGGAAGTATACATTACATGCATAAATTTTCTAATCCCAACCTGTTAGTCTGTGTGCTACACTCAGGGAGTTAACATTAAAACATAAGAATCACATCACTGATATGATCCAAAATACACCAGCTGAACAAATTAGAATACTTAGATAACTGCTAGGTAATTTACAGCTCTTAAAAATGTTTTCAACAAGTTGTATCTTTCATGTTCTCAAGTAGTTTCTCCCCACACATTTTTCAAGCAAACAAGACATACTAAATCAACTTTGTTTTTAAATAATCAATATTCCAAAACATCCTGAAAAGAACTTTATCATTTTAAATTATATTTTGAAGTCATGCAAAGATTTAAGATGCTGAAATCTTAACTTCTGGCTAAATCTGAAACAAAATCTCAAAAATATTTCAACTATTCTTGATGTTGATCATGAAGTATAATGAAATTAATAAACTATCATCAGAGATATTGTCATTCTTTGACAAACCCTGAATTATGAGCAGTTCAGTCTTTGAAATCTTGGAATCTCTATCACAGGAAATCCATATATTATACTGGAAAGAATCTGCAGAAATGAGGGCCTAAGAAGGCTCTGGAATACCTAAGAATAGGGCAAATGTATCTAGGCAACCAAGAAAGGGGACAAGCTCCTAAAAGTTGTTGGAAATTCTAGGAACAATAAAGGATTCTCAACGAAAGAGATCTCAGGACAAAGAATAGAGAATAGGCAGAGCTAAAAGACGACAAGACAGAAGCTTTCTAATACTGATGAGGAATAATCACCAATTCAAACAGTTGTGAGAAGATGGACAAACAAAAAGGTGAATATTAACTGTTCACACCTTACCCTTCATTTTGTGAATGCAACTTAAAATGAAAAATTACACAACTAGTAAGACAACAAACATCCTAAAATGAATGGTTACTTACGCCCAAAAGTCTTCAACAGTATCAAACTTAGAGATCAGCCGAAGGTTTGCTTGCCAAGTTTTGCTTTTATCATTTTTAAAAAACCAGAGTGCCCATCTAAAAACAGAAAGTCAGTGTCAAAAAAAAAAAAAAAGAGGTAGCTTTACATCCATGTTCAAAGCAGCATTATTCACAACAGCCAAAAGGGGGAAGTGTCTATTGTCAGATGAATGAACAAAATGTAGTGTGGAATATTAGACAGCCTTAAAAAGGAAGGAAAGTGAAAAGAGTCCACCAAAGAAGACAAATACTGTATAATCCACTTGTATGAGGCACCTAGGGTAGTAAAGTAGAATGGTGGTTGCCAGGGGCTAAAAGGGAAGGGGAATGGAGAGTTGTTGCTTAAGGGGTAGAGTTTAAGTTTTTCTGCAAGATAAAGAGAGTTCCGGGAGACTGGCTGCACAACAATGGGGGTGTACTTAACACTATTGAACTGTACATTTAAAAATGGTTAAGATAGTAAATTTTATATATGTGTTTTACCACAATTAAAAATAAATAAAAATTTTATTTATAGTAGCAAATGAGTAGTTTTCTCTATTTCTTTCATTTAAAAAGTATGTATTTTTGGAGTTCCCTGGTGGCCTAATGGTTAGGATTTGGGGCTTTGGGGAACTGAGATCCTGCAAGCCGGGGGGCGCGGCTAAAAAATAAATAAATAGATAAATAAAATGAAAAGTATGTGTTTTGTACCTACTATGTAACAGATTCTCTGCTATACTTAGAGATCCACTGAGGCTCATCCCACAGGGAATTCACAGAAATGTTGTACAGAGACAATTACAATGTCCTAAGTGCTATGATAGAGATAATTAAGCACAGTTATTTAAGAAAAACAGACCGGGAGCACTTAACTGGAAAGGTAAGTGGGGAAAAGGGAAGCTGAATTTACAGAGAAACAAAAGGAGAGAAATGAGAGCACTAGGAATGAGGTGGGGAACTCATTCAAATGTGAATATAATAAAGGGATTCATTGAGTAATGTTACCACAGATATATTCTGAAATAATGCATACCAGTTTCTATATATCCGTATATACTTTGTCTAAGAAAGTTTTATTCTAATACTTTGAAGACAAACTCATGTCACATAAAAGTTATGCTTAAATACTATCACCCCAATGTGATTCATCTTTAGTAAAATTGTATTTTCTGAACTACTATACCACCTCTAAGGGAATTTCACTTACTCATTGATAAAAATGTTGTCTGAAGACAGGTTTCCAAGTGGACATATATTTCATAACTTTATGGTTAATGCTTGATAATCTCAGACATAAAAATGAGATGCATTTCAGCACCTACTTGATAATTTGTATTTGCCAACCCATTATCACGGAAAAATTTTTTTTTTTCAAAAGCAGAGGCAGAAAAACTATTAAACATACACACACAGTGTCAAGTATTGTACTCTGGATTTCTAAAATTAATTCAGTCTTTCCTTAAAAATTTAAAAATAGAACTACCACTGGATCCAGCAATTCTACTTCTGGGCATTTATCAGAAGAAAATGAAAACACTAACTTGAAAAAGATATGTGCACCCCCATGATAAGCAAAGACATGGAAGCAACTTAAGTGTCCATCAAGGCATGAATAAGGAAAATATGGTGTATATCTATATATACATTTTCAATGGATTATTCCATCATAAAAATGAAGGAAATCTTGCTGTTTGCAACATGGATGGACCCTGAGGACTTTGTGCTAAGTTAAATACATCAGACACTAGACAGGAAAAACAAATACTGTATGATCTCGCTGATATGTGCAATCTTAAAAAAAATTTTAAAAAAACAAACTACCCCCCCAAAAAACCACCCCAAGCTCACTGATACGGAGAACAGGTTGGTGGTTCCCAGAGCACAAGGGTGGAGGAATGCATGAAGGGGGTCAAATGATACATACTTCCAGTTGTAAAGTAAATAAGTCATGGGGATGTAAAGTACAACATGGTGATAATACTGCATTGCAAATTTGAAAGTTGCTAAGGGACTAAATCTTAAAAGTTCTCAACACAAGAAAAAAAAATTTATAAATATGTATTGTGACAGATGTTACTTACTGAGATCATTTCACACTACATACAATTACTGAATCATGTTGTACATCTGAAACTGTTACACCTCAATTAAAAATAATAAAATAATAAATTTTAATTCCATCTTTAAAAAAAAATTGCATTCAGCCATTAAACATATAAAGATATATCCTAAGAAAATAATTGGATAACTAAGCAAAAATGTTTGTACAGGAATGTTCTTAATTTTGGAAAATTTTGGAAACATCTTAAGTGCCTACCAACAGTTCTCAAAATGTGGTTTACAGGCCCCTAGGGGATCCTAAGGCCCTTTCAAGGGGTGCTGATGAGTAAAAACTATTTCATAAAAATGCTAAGACATTTTATTTTTCACTGTGTTGATATTTACACTGATGATTCAAAAGCAACGGCTGGTAAACCTACTGGTGCTGTACATAGCAAGAATTATACAGTGGCACCAATTTGTACTAGTAGTCACTGTATCCTTTATTATCACCAACTCTCACAGTAATAATGTCAGTTTCAGTTAAGAATGCCACTGAATGGAAACCAGCAGTAAAAACTACTGGTTTCATTAAATTTCATTCTGTGTACATGTCTTTTTCTGCACAAAAAATATTTCTGCATACCAAATATCAATACAATGCTTAGGCAACTGAGTTGTGAGGTGAACTAGTTACTTTTTCAAAGAACACCACTTTTACTTGGAAGAAGATTGGCTGATCAACCATGATTATTTCTTGAAAAATGAACAGACTCAGCCAGCTGCTAAAATTTGAGCTTTCAGGAGAAAATCAGAATTTTGGAAAGTCTGCATGTGTCACTGTGAGCTTAACAACTTAATAAAACTTGACGATATTTCTGATGAGTTTAGGTAGTGATAATAATGTTATTGTTTTGATATCATATAATGAAAAGTGCCAATATTTGGAAGATCTGCAAACTCACTGAACCAATATTTTCCAAATGACCAGTGGTGTGCATGGGTGAAGGATACATTCCAAATGCAAAACAGACGAATGGATTTTAATGTAACAGAGTAGAAAAAGTTCTTGGATATGGTTTCAGATTCTACAATGCAACTAACATATAAGAAACCTAGCATCAAAGGAAGGAGACAGTCATTAATTATCTTAAAAGGCTATTAAAATTTCCCCTCCCTTTTCCAACCATGTACCTGTCTGAGGTCGTATTTTATTCTCATACTTTCTCTGAAACAACTTATCTCCAAAGGCAATGCAGAAGCAACTATGAAAATCCAGCTGACTTCTATTAAGTCAGGCACTTAAAAAGATTTACAAAAATACTTCCCACTATGTATTTTTAATGTATTCTTCCCACTACGTATTTTTTATTTTGAATAAATTTTTTTCATAAAAATTATTTACATTAACATGCAATGTTAATGCATGTTTTTAAACCTTTACATTTACATTTTTAAATGTTTATTTTCTAATATAGCAAATGAAAATAGATAAAAATCTACATAACCAAAGCACTGTGGAATCCTCAATAATTTTTAAGAATGTAAAGGGGTCATGAGCCCAAAGAAGTAAGATTTGAATAAAATATAATATATATAATATAATACTTGCAAGAGACTGCTAGGCAGCTATTAAATAGGATAGCTGTGTGAGTAAAATTCTCCTAAGACTGACATGAAACCCAGAAACCATGGAAGAAAGCTGGTATTTGATTACATGAAAATCAAAAACCTCTAAAATAACATAAATCCTTAGACAATGTTAAAAGACAAATGATTTGGAAATGCATTTTCAACCTAATCTCCCCCTTGAATGGGTCAACATCCCTAATACACAATGCTTGGAAATAAACTTGAGAAGATAACCCAAAAGAAAATAATAGGCAAAAGAACTGAACAGACTGCTCACAGGTAAAAACACAAATAAGCAATTGTTTTCAACAAAAATGTTTTGAAATTTCAATAAAAGAAATGCAAATTTAAAACAATAAGACACTTTTCACAAATCAGACTAGAACCAATCTGACAGGCAATGAAATTTAAGATTGATGGTATTGGCAAGGATGTAGAAACCAGTAACTCTTAAACCGTTAAGAGTCTAAGCTGACAAAGGAGGATAATTTGGCAATATCTACAAAGGTAGTTAAGGGTAGTCTTTGACCTAAGAACTCTGAAATTTTACCCTAGATATATTCACACACTGCAAAAAAAATATATAAGGACGTATATGTTATAGCACTGTTTGTAAATAGAAAAAAATTCTATATACACATTAATGTAAGCCTGATAAAATACATAACTATATATTCATTTAATACAAGGCAGTGGTTTAAAACAATGAGTCAAAACCTGCATATACAAACAAAAAAACTCAACAGTATGGCCATCTATATAAAAAAAGTATATATATGCATATTGAAAGGTTTTGGAAAAATACAAACCAAATTTTTAACACTGACTATTCTGGGGAATGGAGAAAAGCAAAATGGGGAAGAAGGTATCAGAAAAAAGCAGAGAACTTTTACTTTATATACTTTGTACCCCAATGATTTAATCTTTCTTATAATAATTATAGTGGTTTTTTAAAAAAGAAAACATAATTCTGCAATATTTACAAGAAGTAAATAATGAAGAAACTACCAAAATTGAAACCAAAAATGTCTTAAAATAGTTTTCCATATGATATTATTTTACACAAGAAATAGAATTGATAAGAGAAATTGAAATCCTCACAAACTTCATTTTAGGATTTAATCAGTTTGTTCACTGACAGGACAGGAATCTCTTCTCAGATTTCACTTAAGCTATGAGGGATACATGCTTTGATTACTTCTCCCCACAAAACAGCAACACTAAGAACTGTGTTCACAGGCAGAAGACAGAGCTAGCTTTTTATATACCACTGAAAAGACGAAAAAACATACTTTAAAAGTTTTGGTACTGCTGCTAGGTTAGCTAAATGAAATTGCCACTAATCAACTGTTCAACTATTACCTTGGCACAATGCTTTCCTGAGGAAGAATTTTTACCCTTTATGGACTATTTGACCTTTGACATCTCACTCACGAGCTGACAATTCCCATTGTCTAGAGAACTGCTGAACCACAGGTCTCCTATGAAAAAACTACTGAATGTGTTTGGACTATTATTTCAATAGGTCTACCATGATAACGAAGAAATGATAAAAAAATAAAGGGACATAAAGGGACAACACATTTTTCAGATAAATGAAACTAAATTATAGACAGTCTCGTGGGATCTTTAAGGTAAAGAGAGTAAAAGGCCTGGGAGTGGGGGGAATGAAAGGAACTGAAGATCCTCAGAAGTTAATTCCTTTAAAGAAAGGAATTAAAGATCCTCAAAAGTTAATTCCAATTTACTTTCCTCCAGATTCTTACAATGTTTCTGAGTTGCCATTTTCTTCCCACCATCAGCTCTCAGTGAATGTGTGTTAATTTTCATCATGTAAGCCAGAAAGACAATTAAGTAAAAAAAACACAAACATACTGGGAAGCAATAGGGTAGAGAGGAAAAACCATATACTGAACTATTAAACTACTACACAGTAACTATGAAAACCTAACTCATCCTAAACTCTCCTCTTTTCCTCACCTAACTTCTCTTAAATACAACCAACCAATCTCCAGACTCCATATCCCCTAGCTCTCTTTTCTCCTTCACAGACCAACTTCAAATTGCCTATTCCTGCTCTATACATTTGTATACTTTCTATTCACTCGTCAAACTATGCCAATCTTTTTCCATCACCTGCTCTACTAAACCTTCTCCAATGTTAGCAAGGACTTACTGTTCAATCCAATGAACATTTGACCTTTCTGTGGCAAATATGCTTATCTTGTCCTTAAAATAAACCATCTGCTTGGTTACCATGACCGAGCACTCTTTCTTAGTTTTTACAGTTTATATGTCTATACTCTTCAAAGGCATTCTTTTTAATTTTACTGAAGTACAGTTGATTTACAATGTTATGTTAATTTCTGCTATACAGCAAAATGACTCAGTTATACATATATATATATTCTTTTTCATATTCTTTTCCATTATGGTTTATCACAGGATATTGAACATAGTTCCCTATGCCATACAGTATGACCTTGCTGTTTATCCTTTCTAGATACACCAGTTTGCATCTGCTAATCCCAAACTCCCAGCCCATCCCTCCCCCACACCCCTCCCACTTGGCAACCACAAGACTGTTCTCTTCATAGGCATTCTTACTCAAAAAAATCCCCTATGTGCTAATATTCCAAGCCTCTGTTGTGAGAACTCATTTACTACTGTGGTTTCAATTACCATCAAGTACCAATGAATTTCAAACCACTCTTTCAAAGTTCTACTATCTGAGCTCAAGATTCACACATAAAACTGCTTGCTAGACATGGGTCATCCAAATGAAAACGGAATCCTTCACCTATCTAAAACTAGTCTCATCTAACTTTTCCCTCCAAATCTGTCCCATTCACCATTTACCTTGCTGCCTAAGTCAGAACACCTATGTGTCAGAAAGCTTACCTGTTCTGTAAAGGATGTTTAATATAGTGTTCTGGGTTAGCAACCTCCTGATTAGATTCTGTTTTCTCTTCTTCTGTAGGTGGGGGATTAGGAGTAGGGGTGGTTTCCTAGTGGAAAATAATGAAACATTATGAACTTTTTAAAATGAAGGAATAAGAAATTTCTTTACTTTTAAATTTTTATTGAAATACAGTTAATTCACAATGCTGTGAAAAATTAATTCCTATGACAGCAATACTCTAAATAAATTTGAACCAATATTGTCCATTTATTTAAGGAGAATGAATTAACAGCAGAAGCATTGGATAAAACAGACCACAGATCAAACTCTAAGCACCAGACTCTTCATTCTAGCATCTCTTCATTACGAGCAAAAGGTTTCTCAAATTTAAAAACATAATAATAATAATTTTGTATGTTGTTATCTTCCACTTACACATTTTAATATAAGATTGTTAGAGACCATGGAAAAAAGTTGGAAAAATCAAGTACCTTTCTTAACATACCAAACACGGTGCATAGCTGGAGTGGTGCATAGTGGGAGTGGGGGAGATACAACTAAAGTCTGGAGAGTATATTAACTATATCACAATGACACAAACACAAAAATCTTTATAAAGTGATCAAGGCAATACTACACAGCTCCTTGCTTTCATGTTACATTGTTATTATACATGGTGACAAAGTTCAGCAACTTCTGTCATTTTCAATTGGCCCTAAGCAAAAAAGCTGGACATTGGCTTGAACTTAAATTCTTCTAGGCTAGACATAACTGTCATCTAAGAATGTCAGGGAAAAAAGCAGGCTGGGAATAATAAGTGTTCTCCACATTAATCCATGTAAATCTTCACCCCACTGTAAATTGGTATCAACAGATAGCTAAGAAAAGGGACCAGAAGCTGAAACAAAAGCTGATACAAAAAAGGACGGCACTGCAACAAGGGTTTGGATATCAGATTTAAAACCAACTAGCAAAACAATACAGATATATGTTCACATTAACAACATTCTGTAAATCAGAGATGTATGATCTAAAAAAAAGACTTCAGGAGCAGACAGGTGATACACATTTTACAAAATAAAATACATTTTTCATATCAACAAGACACCTCCAGTAAGTACTTTTTACTAGCCTATGAAGTCACTCATAGCAAGGGCATTATCTTGATTTTGCTCACAACCGTAATGCCAATGATCACAACGCTACACCAATAGGAACTTACTGGCTTGATAACTGAATAAATTTAAATGTTTACACAGAGTAGTTAAGGCCCTAAAATTTACACAGAGTAGCCAATGCCTAATAGCACCAGAGCACCAATCATTTTTACCAGCATTTCCTCATCACAATCAATTTGCATCTTCAAATAGATGATCATTACCAAATGCCATTCCTTACTGTACTAGCTTAAAATTAATGATGGTCTCCAGATAGAGGCAGTCTAAGTGAACAGAGAAAATAGCCAACTGTTAGGGACTGACAAGGCAGGTGGGTTTGGGGGACAGGGTACTAGAGAAAAGTGAGCTGCAGAGGAGTGAGCCTCAAATATCTATGTAAAAATCCCTAAAGTCCTTGGCTGTGACTCCTAAACAGAGATGTTCAGAGTGCAACTCCGGGTAGCCTAGCAGGGAACAGCTGAGCCAAGACTTCAGAGCCTGAACAGCATTAGGAAGACCAGTTCAGACCCAGCCAGAGTGGATGGCTGAAAATCCTCAACTTTCAGATGAAATCCTAGAAAGGCCATGTCCTAGGTATCAAGTGAAATACATATGCCTAACAAATCCTAAAACTAATCCCTGACAGGATCAAGGTAATCTACTGATAAATAATTTAACTGCCCCCAAGAAACAGACTCTATACTCTGGAGGAAAATAACAGAACCGTGAGCCTTTATGAACATTATCTACAATACCTAGCAAACAATCAAACATTATTAGACATGCAAAGAAAATTTTTTATAGCAACTAATGATCAAGAGATTAAACTGTCCATAGAAAGACATCCAGATAACAAATACATGATCCAGATAACAGAGTTAGCAGACAAAGTCTTAATAACTATGATTACTATGGTAAAATAGAAGATGGAGGGAATTCCCTGGTGGTCCAGTGGTTAAGACTTGGTGCTTTCACCACCAGGGCTGGATCCGATCCCTACTCAGGGAACTAAGATCCCACAAGCCACATAGTATGGCCAAAAATATAAACAAATGAACAAACAAATAAATAAATAAAATAGAAGATGTGGAAAAAGGATAGAAAAAACAGGAGTATTTGAAAAGGGAATTGAAATCAATTCTTAAAAAGAATCAAATAGACATTAGCGAACTGCCAACTACAATGTCTGCAATTGAGAGCTTATTGAATAACAAGAAACTCGACTCAGCAGAATGTAGGACTGGTGAACTTCAAAGGTCAATAGAAAATATTCAAATAATCACAGAGGAGGGGAAAGTAGATAGTAAGAAATGTCAAGATGGTTAAAAAGTTCAAGGACAAGATAAGAGAGAATGGGACAGAAGGAATACAGAAAGAAAGAATAACCAAAATTTACCAAATTACATGAAGGACTCAAGTCAGATTAAAAAAACTAAGGGAACTCCAAGCAGTATAAATACAAACAAAACTACAACTGGGGGATTTCCCTGGCGGTCCAGTGGTTAGGACTTCACCTTCCAATGTAGGGGGTGTGGGTTCAATCCCTGCTCAGGGAGCTAAGATCTCACACACCTCATGGCCAAGAAACCAAAACAAAAAAAAAGCAGTATTGTAACAAATTGAATAAAGACTTTAAAAATGGTCCCACCTCAAAAAAAAATTTTTTTAAAAGAAAGAAAAAACTACACCTGAGCACATTAGACTCAAACTACTGAAAACTAAAGGAGGCAATATTAAAAGCAGTTAGGAAGAAAAATTTTAAAAAGACCCATACACATTACTTTCAAAGGAACAATAAGAATAACTGCTAACTTCTCAAAAGAAATTATGGAAGCCATCAGACAACAGAATAACATTCTTGTGCTGAAGGGAAAAAACTGTCAACATTGAATTCAGTGCCTAGGAGGGGACTTCCCTGGTGGTCCACTGGATAAGACTCTGCACTCCTAATGCAAGGGTCCCGGGTTTAATCTGGGGTCAGGGAACTAGATCCAACATGACACAGCTAAGATATCAGAAATGAATGACAGAGGGAAAAACACATAAAAAACCACAAACACATGGAGACAAACAATACACCAAGAGATCACTGAAGAAATCAAAGAGAAAATCAAAAAATATCTAGAGACAAATGACAATGAAAACACGACAATCCAAAACCTATGGGATGCAGCAAAAGCAGTTCTAGGGGCTTCCCTGGTGGTGCAGTGGCTGAAAGTCCGCCTGCCGATGCAGGGGACATGGGTTCGTGCCCCGGTCCGAGGGGAACCCACGTGCTGCGGAGCAGCTGGGCCCGTGGGCCATGGCCGCTGAGCCTGTGGGTCCAGAGCCTGTGCTCCATGGCGTGAGAGACCACAACGGTGAGAGGCCTGTGTACGGGGGAAAAAAAAAAAAAAAAAAAAAAAAAAAAAAAAAAAAAAAAAAAAAGATAACTCATATTGTTATAATATTCAAATTTTGTTCTCTTAAACTAGATATGAGTGATCACCTCTTATAGTTCCAGTTACTTCCTCTATGGTGATAAATCCCAAACCTACATCTTTAACCCAAATCTCTCAACTGAGTTCCAGATATAAACAACTGATCAAAAACTAAAAGCTGGTTCTTTGAGAAGATAAACAAAATTGATAAACCATTAGCCAGACTCATCAAGAAACAGAGGGATGGGCTTCCCTGGTGGCCCAGTGGTTGAGAGTCCGCCTGCCAATGCAGGGGACACGGGTTCGTGCCCCAGTCCAGGAAGATCCCACATGCTGCGGAGCAGCTGGGCCCATGAACCATGGCCACTGAGCCTGCGCGTCCGGGGCCTGTGCTCCGCAACGAGAGGCCACAACAGTGAGAGGCCGGCATACCGCAAAAAAAAAAAAAAAAAAAGAAAAAGAAAAAGAAAAAGAGGGAGAGGACTCAAATCAATAAAATTAGAAATGAAAAAGGAGAAGTGACAACAGACACTGCAGAAATACAAAGCATCCTAAGAGACTACTACAAGCAACTACAAGCAATTCTATGCCAATAAAACAGACAACCTGGAAGAAATGGACTAATTCTTAGAAAGGTATAACCTTCCAAGACTGAACCAGGAAGAAATAGAAAATATGAACAGACCAATCACAAGCACTGAAATTGAAACTGTGATTAAAAATCTCCCAACAAACAAAATCCCAGGACCAGATGGCTTCACAGGTGAATTCTATCAAATATTTAGAGAAGAGCTAACAACCATACTTCTCAAACTCTTCCAAAAAATTGCAGAGGAAGGAACACTCCCAAACTCATTCTATGAGGCCACAATCACCCTGATACCAAAACCAGACAAAGATACTACAAAAAACGAAAATTACAGACCAATAGCACTGATGAATACAGATGCAAAAATCCTCAACAAAATACAAGCAACAGAATCCAACACCACATTAAAAGCATCATACACCATGATCAAGTGGGATTTACCTCAGGGATACAAGGATTCTTCCATATACGCAAATCAATCAATGTGATACACCATATAAACAAACTGAAGAATTAAAACCATATGATCATCTCAATAGATGCAGAAAAACCTTTCTTTCAACACCCATTTATGATAAAAACTCTCCAGAAAGTGGGCATAGAGGGAATATATCTCAAGGTTAATAAAGGCCATATATGACAAACCGACAGCAAACATCATTCTCAATGGTGAAAAACTGAAAGCATTTCCTCTAAGATCAGGAACGAGACAAGGATGTCCACTCTCACTATTATTCAACATAGTTTTGGAAGTCCTAGCCCCGGCAACCAGAGAAGAAAAAGAAATAAAAGGAATACAAATTGGAAAAGCAGAAGTAAAACTGTCACTGTGTGCAGATGACATGATACTATAGATAGAGAAATTTGGTAAAGTTGCAGAATACAAAATTAATGCACAGAAATCTCTTGCATTCCTATACACTAATGATGAAAAATCTGAAAGAGAAATTCAGGAAACACTCCCATTTACCACTGCAACAAAAAGAATAAAATACCTAGGAATAAACCTACCTAGGGAGACAAAAGACCTGTATGCAGAGAACTGTAAGACACTGATGAAAGAAATTAAAGTTGATACCAAGAGATGGAGAGATATAGCATGTTCTTGGATTGGAAGACTCAATATTGTGCAAATGACTATACTACCCAAAGCAACCTACAGATTCAATGCAATCCCTATCAAATTACCAATGGCATTTTTAACGGAACTAGAACAAAAAATCTTAAAATTTGTAGGGAGACACAAAAGACCCCGAATAGCCAAAGCAGTCTTGAGGGAAAAAAACGGAGCTGGAGGAATCATGCGTGGGTTTACCTATGGTCAACTAATCTACGACAAAGGAGGCAAGGATATACAATGGAGAAAAGACAATCTCTTCAATAAGTGGTGCTGGGAAAACTGGACAGCTACATGTAAAAGAATGAAATTAGAACACTCCCTAACACCATGCACAAGAATAAACTCAAAATGGATTAGAGACCTAAATCGAAGACCGGACACTATAAAACTCTTGGAGGAAAACGTAGGAAGAACACTCTTTGACATAAATCACAGCAAGACCTTTTTTGATCCAACTCCTAGAGTAATGGAAATAAAAGCAAAAAGAACAAATGGGACCTAATAAAACTTAAAAGCTTTTGCACAGCAAAGGAAACCATAAACAAAATAAAGACAACCCTCAGAATGGGAGAAAATATTTGCAAACGAATCAACGGACAAAGGATTAATCTCCAAAATATAGAAACAGCTCTTGCAGCTCAATATTAAAAAAACAAACAACGCAATCCAAAAATGGGCAGAAGACCTAAATAGACATTTCTCCAAAGAAGACATACAGAAGGCCAAGAAGCACATGAAAAGCTGCCCAACATCACTAATTATTAGAGAAATACAAAATCAAAACTACAATGAGGTATCACCTCACACCAGTTAGAATGGACATCATCAGAAAATCTACAAACAACAAATGCTGGAGAGCGTGTGGAGAAAAGGGAACCCTCTTGCACTGTTGGTGGGAATGTAAATTTAAACAGCCACTATGGACAACAGTATGGAGATTCCTTAAAAAACTAAAAATAGAATTACCATATGATCCAGCAATCCCATTACTGGGCATATACCAAAAGAAAACCACAATTCAAAAAGACACATGCACCCCAATGTTCACTGCAGCACTATTTACAATAACCAGGTCATGGAAGCAACCTAAATGCCCATCGACAGACAAATGGATAATGGAGATGTGGTACATATATACAATGGAATATTACTCAGCCATAAAAAGGAACGAAACTGGGTCATTTGTTGAGATGTGGATGGATCTAGAGACTGTCATACAGAATAAAATCAGTCAGAAAGAGAAAAACAAATATCGTATATTAATGCATATATGTGGAACCTAGAAAAATGGTACAGATGAATCAGTTTTTGGGGCAGAAATTAAGACACAGATGTAGAGAACAAACGTATGGACAGCAAGGGGGGAAAGCCACAGGGGCAGTGGCAATGGTGGTGTGATGAATTGGGCAATTGGGATTGACATGTATACACTGATTTGTATAAAACTGATGACTAATAAAGAACCTGCTCTATGAAAAAAAAGTGATCAAATGTATTCTATTGGAAAAAAGCAAAAACAGATGTTTACTGTCTAAAAAATATATATATATATATTTGATTTTTGAAAAACAAACAAACAAAATCAACAGAAATTTAAAACTCACCTTTGACCTTACTGGAACCTAGGATCCCTCTCCTGATTTAACTACTGGTTTATTATGTAGCTTTTAAAGACCTTTTCTAATGCATTCATATGCTTCTGAATGTTTGAAATATTAAATATTATTTTGTTTTATTGAGGTGGGTCTTTTCATATGTATGGATACTATATGTATTTCTGGAAATTGTTGAACACAGTTTTACTCTATCTCAAACTGTATTTTAATCAATGCAAAAAGCTGAAATATTATAAAGAACAATGCTTGGAATACCATATATTTTTCTTTGATATTTGTAATTGAATTTTTTATATGTAAAAGTGATTCCCAAAGTCACTTAAAAATGTTAGTGCCAGGCTTCCCTGGTGGTGTAGTGGTTAAGAATCCGCCTGCCAACGCAGGGGACACGGGTTCGAGCCCTGGGCCGGGAAGATCCCACATGCCACGGAGCAACTAAGCCCGTGCGCCACAACTACTGAGCCTGTGCTCTAGAGCCCACAAGCCACAACTACTGAGCCTGCGTGCCACAACTACTTAAGCCTGTGCACCTAGAGCCCGTGCTCCGCAACAGGAGAGGCACCGCAGTGAGAGGCCCGCACACCGCAACGAAGAGTAGCCCCCGCTCACTGCAACTACAGAAAGCCTGCGCGCAGCAACGAAGACCCAACACAGCCAAAAATTAATAAATAAATTAATTAATTTTTTAAAAATGTTAGTGCCAGTTTGTACCAGCTTTCTAGTGGACAACTGGGTAATTGCAAGCATTGATGTCCAGACTCTGTAATTCTCAAAATTCTTGTTGCTTTGGGAATGTTTGGACTTTATTAAGTTGATGACAAGATAAACTGTTATTCACTGCATATTACTGACTTTATTACTCTATTATTAATAGTAGAATTGACATTTTTACAATAAATATTATAGGGATTCATGTTAATAAGAATTTTCTTCTGGAAGCAAGATTTTTGAAGCAAATTATGATGTTACAGAGATAAATTATGTAAATCATTATATACTATCTTAGAATATTGAGATGCTGAAAGGTGACTATAAATAGTGTCGTAAATAAAACTGTTCACGTTCTCTAAAAAAAAAAAAGTTAGAATGCTGCAACTAAGGATCCCACCTGCCACAGCCAAATAAATAAATAAATATTTTTTTTTTTTTAAAAAAGAATTCAGTGCCTAGGAAAAACATCCTTCAGAAATAGAGAAGTCAAGTCAGACTCACACAGTCACATACACAAACACACTCTCACACCCGAGGTCCAAAGTTAAGAGGAACACCAAAGGAAAGTTTCAGGCTAGAGGGAAAGTTCCCAGACGAGAGAATGGAAGTGCAAAAAAGAATGAAAAGCACTGGAAAAGGTAAATGCGTGGGTAAACATATGAAAGACTATTAACAGTTTAAAGGAATAATAATAATGATGCCTTGTGGAGTTTAACACAATAACGATGGTTCTACCAAAGGACTGGGTATATATGGATTTGTGAGGTTGGATGTGTGAATAAAAGACACTCTTCCTGGGACGTGTCCCTGGCGGTTCAGTGGTTGGGACTCCGAGCTTCCACTGCAAAGGACACGGGTTTGATCCCTGGTCGGGGAACTGTGATCCCACATGCCTCTTGGGGTGGTCAAAAATGAAAAAAGATACCTTCCTCCCAAAGTTTAGAAATACTGCAAATTCTCTTATTTACCTAAATTAAAAGACAGGGCTTCCCTGGTGGCACAGTGGTTAAGAATCTGCCTGCCAATGCAGGGGACACAGGTTCGAGCCTTGGTCCAGGAAAATCCCACATGCTGCAGAGCAACTAAGCCCGTGCGCCACAACTGCTGAGCCTGCACTCTAGAGCCCGCGAGCCACAACTACTGAGCCCATGTGCCGCAACTACTGAAGCCTGCGCACCTAGAGCCCATGCTCTGCAACGAGAAGCCACTGCAGTGAGAAGCCTGTGCACTGCAACGAAGAGTAGCTCCTGCTCACAACTAGAGAAAGCCCACATGCAGCAACAAAGACCCAACGCAGCCAAAAAGTAAATAAATAAATAAAATTAAAAAGAATTGGCTACCATCTTTAAAACAAAAAAAAGACAAATAAGTAAAACATACTCATAAGTTCACAATCCCCATTACAAACCATACTTTCACAGCACTTGTTTACACCTTTTACCTCAGCGGCATGTAAAAGTCAGTCAATTACAGTATGAGTAATTACAAGTTTCATAGGGTACAAAATGTCACTTCCTAACTCCTTTAGTACTTTCCTTTCTTTTCTCTTATTCTACTCTTTTCACCATTAGGAGAATGATGGAAAGCTTAGATGGTATCAGAAGTCTCTAGATATATAATAACTAAAAGCAGGTAATAACTCAGAAAAAAATATGTTCACTTCCTTAAAAAGCGTTCCTTTGAATTTTACATTCTACATTAACTGAAATTTTAGCCTTTATATTAATAATATATAATTTTGGGGTTTTCCTGTAACTGAAATAAAAATAGCTACTCATCTTTAAGTGACTGTAGATGTATGAATAAGTATACTAGTTTAAAAACTTTCAGTCGTTGCTTTTAATATTATATAAACGTGCTAGATTAAGACAAATGCTCTAAGACACTTTGAAAAAAATGTTTATTAACCATAAACAATTTTTTCAGTATTTGAAACCCTTTTTTAATGTAAGCGTAGTATTGATGTTTCTTTTTTAGATTTTTTTTTTTTCCCTTGGCCACACCGAGACGCATGCAGGATCTTAGTTCCCTAACCAGGAACTGAACCTGCGCCCCCTGCAGTGGCACACGCAGAATCCTAACCACTGGACTGCCAGGAATTCCCATCTTTTTTAGCCTTTTAAATTATTATCTACAGTTTAATAAATGTTTAAATTTTTAAACTTATTTGAATTTCTTAATTCCTCTTAATAAAGCAAAAGTGATTAATAGCCAATTGTTTCCTTGACGGAATAAAAAATACTCAAATACTCTACAAAAATACTCATTCACATGGCACAGACCAAATCTAGTAAGATTCAGAAATCATTTTCATCATTTTCATTTTTATGAAAACATTAATATTAAAAATCATGTATTAAAAGGGCATATTTTCTCAATACAAATTTTCTCAGGTCGTATTTTGCTATGGTCATATACATATCACAACAATTCATTCATCATCAATAGAAATTTTTTTTTTTTTTTTTTTTGCGGTACGCGGGCCTCTCACTGTTGTGGGCTCTCCCGTTGCGGAGCACAGGCTCCGGACGCACAGGCAAAGTGGCCATGGCTCACGGGCCTCGCAGCTCCGCAGCATGTGGGATCTTCCCGGACCGGGGCATGAACCCGTGTCCCCTGCATCGGCAGGCGGATTCTCAACCACTGCGCCACCAGGGAAGCCCAGAAATTTTTTTAATGCATATATTTTTTAATATTTATTTTTTGGCTGCATTGAGTCTTAGCTGCAGCACGCAGGATCTTTTGTTGCAGTGTGTGCGGGCTTCTCTCTAGCTGTGGCATGTGGGCTTAGTTGCCCTGCGGCATGTGGGATTTTAGCTCCCCGACCAGGGATCAAACCCGCACCCCCTGCATTGGGAGGCGAAGTCTTAACCACTGCACCGCTAGAGAAGTCCCCACCCTGTAAACTTCTTTTTTTTTTTAAATTATTTATATTTTATTTTTGGCTGTGTTGGGTCTTCGTTGCTGCGCACGGACTTTTCTCTAGTTGCCGCGAGCGGGGGGCTACTCTTCATTGCGGTGCGCAGGCTTCTCATTGCAGTGGCTTCTCTTGTTGCAGAGCACGAGCTCTAGGCACATGGGCTTCAGTAGTTGTGGCACATGGGCTCAGCAGTTGTGGCTCGTGGGCTCTAGAGCGCAGGCTCAGTAGTTGTGGTGCACGGACCTGGTTGCTCCACAGCATGTGGGATCTTCCCAGACCAGGGCTCGAACCCGTGTTCCCTGCATTGACAGGCAGATTCTTAACCACTGGATTATTAACCACTGCACAACCTGAGAAGTCCGCCACTCTGTAAGCTTCTTGAGTCTGCAATTATGTTGCAAATTATTGCAAAGGAAAATATCTTTTTTGTTTGAGACTCCTCAGACACGCCTTATTATAAAATCATTTTCTGTTGTCTCTTTCCACTTGTTTTATTTTTTTGTTTAAAATCTCTTAACTTTGAAATAATCAGGATGCTTTTTTTCTTATTTTCAACTTAGATAAAGCAAAACAAAAGTAATAGCCATGTAGGATGCTATTTTAAACTTTCAGGTTAATTCTATGGGGGTGGTCTATTCTATGGGGAAATTCCAATCCCCTATACCTTTTGAATCCATGGTAGTATATACAATGAGAAGTAATATCCAGAATGATGGCCGTGCTATATTAAATTCTTCGATCAGGGACTTCCCTGGTGGTCCAGTGGTTAAGACTCCACGCTCCCAATGCAGGGGGCCCGGGTTCAATCCCTAGTCAGGGAACTAGATCCCGCATGCCACAACGAAAGATCCCTCACACCACATTGAAGATCCTGTGTGCCACAACTAAGACCTGGTTTAGCCAAACAAACAAATAAATAAATAAAATTCTTTGATCAAAAATGACTTATAATTATGGACATATGCCAAATAAGAAATGATGAAATACATTTTTAAAAGAACCCTAAAAAGGGGAATTCTCTGACAGTCTAGTGGTTAGGACTTGGAGCGTTTATTGCTATGGCCTGGGTTCAATCCCTGGTCCGGAAGCTAAAGTCCCGTAAGCCGCTCAGTGTGGCAAAAAAACAAAAACAAAACTTTCAGGTCAATCCCGAGTTAAGCATAAACCTCAATTAACTATAATAGATGTTCTAATTATTATTTGTCTTAATTTGCTAAATATTTATTTATCTATTTATTTTTGGCTGCATCGAGTCTTTGTTGCTGCATGCAGGCTTTCTCTAGTTGTGGCGAGCGGGGGCTACTCTTTGTTGCGGCGAGCGGGCTTCTCTTGTTGCGGAGCATGGGCTCTAGGTGTGCGGGCTTCAGTAGTTGTAGCACACAGGCTCAGTAGTTGTGGCTCGTGGGCTCTAGAGCACAGGCTCAGCAGTTGTGGCACACGGGCTTAGTTGCTCCACAGCACATGGGATCTTCCCAGACCAGGGCTCAAACCAGTGTCCCCTGCACTGACAGGAGGATTCTTAACCACTGTGTCACGAGGGAAGCCCTGCTAAGTACTTTTAATATAAAATGACTTTAAAAATAAAATTAAAGTATTTTGAAATTATACCTCCTCTTAAAATTCTTTGTAAGGCTATTAACTAGTTAGGTATCTGAGACTTAGGATCACCAAAAAACAGATCGGTACAGGAGTACTATGTGATACTTGTAGCACCAACTTCACAAAATTCTCCCTAAAAACCCTTAACAGGAGTTTTCACGGGATATGTTTAAAATGGATTTAATTAGATATTTTTTAATTATATGAGATCATCAAAGAAGCAATAAACAAGATTATCACATTATCTACATGGGAACTTTTTACAAACTTGTCATTTTTATGGTTGCTTCCTACAGAGCAGACAGTAAAATAGATCTAAATTTACGTTCACTTTTTTGTTTTCTGGTTTTTTTTTTTTGGCCACACCAGGCGACTTGCAGGATTTCAGTCCCCGACCAGGGATTGAACCAGTGCCCTCCACAGTGAAATCGCAGAGACCTAACCACTGGACCGCCAGGGAATTCCCTATATCCAGTTTAAAAACAAAATTCTCTACTGGAAAGTCCCACAACATCCCTCTACCTACTCTCTCAGCTTGGTGGTCTCCCCCATAAGCAATTTTCTTTGGAAATTACATTTTAAATATCCATGTTTTATCAATACTAAGAGGTTCGAAAATTACCCAAACCAGGAAAGGCTACTTTAAAAGACTATGGCTACTCTCAAGCCACCACAAGGAGAAGCCCGCGCACCGCAACAAAGAATAGCCTCCAGCCTGCCACAACCAGAGAAAGCCCGCGCGCAGCAATGAAGACCCAACGCAGCCAAAAATAAACAAATAAATATATTTTTTGAAAAAGTGAATTGAGAAAAAGATTTTTTAAAAAAAGACTATGACTACTCTCAACGTAATCAAATACAATTTTAACCTAAAAAACAATCTGCAAGTGAAAAACCACTGTTTTTCAAGTGGGTAGAATGGCAAGTAAAGCCATGAGATGGTACAGTGTTTACCTAGAAGACAGTAATGAACCAGGGAGTCTGAAAGTGAGGGTTCATGAAACCAAAGACAGAGCTAGAATGGTAGGCTGGAGCAAGACTGTAAAAGGCCTCAAAAGTCAGGCTAAAACTGTACCTTTCCACATGTAAGCAATGGAAGCCACTAACTGACAAGTCAAAGTGATTAAATACAAATAACAAGTAAGGGAATAGAAGAGACAACCAGTTTAAGTACAGGTTATTAAACCTGGTTTTGGATTTGCTGAGTTTATGCGATTCAAATAAATATGTATGGAGGGGGAGAATAAATTAAGAGCTTGCGATTAGCAAATACAAACTACTAGACATAAAACAGATAAACAACAAGGTCCTACTGTATAGCACAGGGAACTATATTTAATATCTTGTAATAATCTATAATGGAAAAGAATACGGAGAAGTACATACATACATTAAACTGAATCACTGTGCTGTACACCAGAATCTAACACAACGCTGTAAATAAATTGAATCTCAATTTAAAAAAATGTTTTAATGTACAGTATTATAATTTCGTGGTCCCAGGGCTAAGTAGATGTCATACCAATAGAAGAAAGTAAAGTTGAAGGGGAAGAAATAAAGTTGAGCAAGGGTGGGAGAAGTCTAACAATTAGCTGCAAAAAATTTCAAGCAGTTTTACTGCATTCTGCAAAAATCAGCAAATGTATCAGTCACAATTATTAACCATGTGGTACAATCTTAAGAGTATAAAGCTAGATATTTCCTGGACCTAGCATCAGTTCTGTGGGGTTTTTCTCTAATCTGACTACAAAATTTAGATTATTCCTTCTAGCCATGTTCAAATCTAAACTGCTTAAATTCCAAAACCAAGGTGCACCTCTTCCATGGCTATGAACATTCAAGATCTCTTAGCAACCCTCAGCCCTAACACACTTACAAACTATCTCTTGTAGAAATATAAGGAGCCTTCCCCTCACGACAATGAATCACCTAAGCCTCATTTGAAATGCACAAATATTGGGAGTTCCCTGGTGGCCTAGTGGTTAAGATTCTGGGCTTTCACTGCCTTGACCCGGGTTCAATCCCTGGTTGGGGAACTGAGATCTGGCAAGCTGCACGGCACAGCCAAAAACAAAAAAGTACACAAATATCAATAGTTCCCTGGCACTAAAAATGGTTTAACGCACTGAAAATCAGACCTTCTGCAGGTTCTAGTCTACAACCAAGTTAAGTATAGAAATGGAAAGTAAACATTTAGAAATTTTATGGTAATTTGACCATATATAAATATACTGATATTTATATCTGTTCAAACTAATAATATAAAATTCAGGCTTACATTTTGTATGCCTTTTTCCATCTCTTTATCCTATTGTTATCATTTTACAAAACATTAAATTGGAAATTGTTTAAAAAGAAAGCAAAAAACAAACTAGTTTTCTACCAGAGTATGAGAGACACTGGTTTAGATTACACACTCTGGAGCCATGCTACCCAGGTTGGAATCCCAACTCTGCCATTCACAGATATATGATTTAGTGGGGCAAAACACCACAGTACCAAATAACAGATAACAATATTATTGGTAACCCATCTCCAGTAGCACTTCCTTATATTTCCCCTTCCTTGCTTCACTATTTTTTAGCTGAATGGCAAAGACCATTTGTGGCTTTAATAAAAATGTAGGGCTTCCCTGGTGGCGCAGTGGTTGAGAGTCCGCCTGCCGATGCAGGGGACACGGGTTCGTGCCCCGGTCCGGGAGGATCCCACATGCCACGGAGCGGCTGGGCCCGTGAGCCATGGCCGCTGAGCCTGCGCGTCAGGAGCCTGCGCTCCGCAAAGGGAGAGGCCACAACAGTGAGAGGCCCGCGTACCGCAAAAAAAAAAAAATAAATAAAAAAAAATATAAATGTAAATGCTATTATGGCCAAGGCAGCTACAATTATCTCTACCAGTTACTAACCCAACATTTCAGTAAACTGAAGGCATTAAATAAAGATATGAAATAATGAACAAAAGGGTGAACAAAGTAAGAACAGAAAAAGATGGTAGTGTTTTATGAGTTTTAAAGTGGTTAACACCAATCCTCACACTTCTACCAAACTATGAGTTTTTACTTGATAGGTAACATTTACTAAGCAGTTACTAACAAGCAATGGGCTGCATATTTTTATATACGTTATTCAATATATTCAATCTTCACAATACTGTGAAACTACTACTCTCTCCACTCTTCAAATTCAAGCCTTGGGAAGTTAGCAAGTCCTATCTACATTCTACATTTTAATGCAGGACTGTCAAGATTCATACCTAGGGATACTATGTGTCCAAATTTTACCTGTTTGCCATTTCAGCATAATTATTATTACTAAAACCCTGGTTCACTCTCACAAGTGTCCAAAATTGGATAATAAATTATATATGGTTACCAAGGTACTCTTTCCAGGCAGCATAACCCTACAGTATGCACTACGCTTTGTACCAGACTCAGGCTCAACACTTTCACTATCTTCCAAGTGCAGGCCACTGCCAATAAATTAGAAGAAAGGAATGAATGGTACACTTCACTCTTCAAACACACACACACACACACACACACACACACA
>NC_041220.1:19132666-19134945 GCF_002837175.3 Physeter macrocephalus
GATGCAGGGGACACGGGTTCGTGCCCCGGTCCGGGAGGATCCCACATGCCACGGAGCGGCTGGGCCCGTGAGCCATGGCCGCTGAGCCTGCGCGTCAGGAGCCTGCGCTCCGCAAAGGGAGAGGCCACAACAGTGAGAGGCCCGCGTACCGCAAAAAAAAAAAAAAAAATAAAAAAAAATATAAATGTAAATGCTATTATGGCCAAGGCAGCTACAATTATCTCTACCAGTTACTAACCCAACATTTCAGTAAACTGAAGGCATTAAATAAAGATATGAAATAATGAACAAAAGGGTGAACAAAGTAAGAACAGAAAAAGATGGTAGTGTTTTATGAGTTTTAAAGTGGTTAACACCAATCCTCACACTTCTACCAAACTATGAGTTTTTACTTGATAGGTAACATTTACTAAGCAGTTACTAACAAGCAATGGGCTGCATATTTTTATATACGTTATTCAATATATTCAATCTTCACAATACTGTGAAACTACTACTCTCTCCACTCTTCAAATTCAAGCCTTGGGAAGTTAGCAAGTCCTATCTACATTCTACATTTTAATGCAGGACTGTCAAGATTCATACCTAGGGATACTATGTGTCCAAATTTTACCTGTTTGCCATTTCAGCATAATTATTATTACTAAAACCCTGGTTCACTCTCACAAGTGTCCAAAATTGGATAATAAATTATATATGGTTACCAAGGTACTCTTTCCAGGCAGCATAACCCTACAGTATGCACTACGCTTTGTACCAGACTCAGGCTCAACACTTTCACTATCTTCCAAGTGCAGGCCACTGCCAATAAATTAGAAGAAAGGAATGAATGGTACACTTCACTCTTCAAACACACACACACACACACACACACACACACACACACAAACATAATCCCACTACTAGGAGAAATAGCAAGTAAATACCAATGACTGATTATACTGATTTTATATTATGCAAGACAGTGTACTAAATGCCTATGTGATCAAAATATCTTAAAAATACAGGTAAGCATACCTGTATTTATAAGCATACCTGTATTTATATATAAAAGCTATCTTTTATGGATACAAATAATTAACTCTAAGAAGATTATTTTGTAATACAACATATGTGAATAGACTTCAGGATACTTTACTCTTCCTTTTAGTATCCATTCAGTTCCCAGGTCTCTTTTTAGTAAAGATACATTTCCCCCAGCACCCTCCCATATGTAAATTAGTGTAATTAATTAACTAGTACACAAAAACAAATAAAGCCTCACCACCTGCCTTGTAAGGAATGAAAAAAAATCTGGTGTAAACAGTGAAAATTACCAAAAATAATTAAACCAACTGTTTTCAGTGTCAGTTTTCCAATATATACCTATAGTAAAGGAATACCAGCTAATCTGGCATCACTCATCAGGAAAAGTGCAGCTGTGAATTTTGCAGGTCTTCTTCCATGTCTGTAATAAAGGATCAAATTGGTGACCTTTGTGCCATAAACTAAAAAGCCGAAGTAGATAAACAACATATGTAGATTTAGCAAAATACAAACCTTTTAAGTTTAGAACACTGCTCAAATGGAGAATTTATTCTTCATGTAAAGGACTGTGAGATCCCATATATCAATTCTGATTCAAGACAGTACTTCTTAATATTCCTTTTTACTAATATAATATGACACCTAAACAATAATACTGAAAGCTGAGGTACAGAGGGAAGAGCTTTGACCATCTGCACAAATTGTTTTGTGTCTAAAAATTACTACAAAATTTAATAGCTGTTCAATTTATTATTTAAGTAATAATAATGTAATTATCTGACTAAAATTGATGACTAGCCCTAGACTTTTAAGTGAACAGAGTTAAATTTGCTATGCTACAGCTAAAAATTTGTATTTCTGTATAGTCAGCAAATTACACTTAACCACATTCCCCATAGGTCACATTTGAATTTCTTATCTTCTAGAATGTAATTTTAAAACTAGAAAGACTTGCAGGCATCTGGTTACATTTAAAATAAACTAATTCTTAAAGGAACACTAATTAATATCTGTCAACCAAATTACTCTGCACATCTTACTGTAGCTTAGGGCAAGACTACAAATTCAGGAAGTGTGACAGAAACATAAGAAATAACAAACATGGCGCTTCCCTGGTGGCGCAGTGGTTGAGAGTCCGCCTGACGATGCAGGGGACACGGGTTTGTGCCCCGGTCCGGGAAGATCCCACATGCCGCAGAGCGCCTAGGCCCGTGAGCCATGGCCGCTGAGCCTGTGCGTCCGGAGCCTGTGCT